>NW_025054476.1:0-9577 GCF_019279795.1 Protopterus annectens
GGGTGGGAGTGACTAGTGAAATTTATTTTTTTGAGCTATGATACAAACTCAGAATTGCCTAGGCATAGTAAGTCCTTGCTGAGTCTAATTATGATAGCTGCCTATAAAAAGCAGTTACTAGAAAATGGAAGTCAGTCTAAACCAGACTTGCTAGAAGAAATGAAGATGGTAACAAACTTAAAACAACTGGAACTTGGATCTTTAGAAAAAGAGTAGGAGCAAATTGCACAGGAAAAAATGGGAAATGTAGGATCAGTACATGCCGAGGATGGACGAGGTTTAAAAGAAGGCAGAATTTGAATGAGCTCTATAATGGTTGACTATGTATAATGTTTGCAGCTGGAATTGTCGCACAGTTTGGAATGTATAATGTTTCCTGATCATCTCTGTCTCCCAACACCAGACTCTCTGGTTCAAGTCCAAGGTACTCCTGATCCTTCTAGTCAACTCCTATTCTTTTTTTCTGTCTTCAGGCATTTTCTTCTCTCTACGAACTGCACTGTCAGAAGAATGGGAAGCAGACTCCCCTTCTGCTTGCTGGTTCACTTTTTGTTGGATAAATGTTTTTTTTTTTTCTCCTTAGTCTGTTCTGCATCTATATTTGATCCTTCAAGAAAAGAAATACAGTGAAGACAGCTTGATACAGCAGCTTGAATCTCACACTTGCCTCTTGACATTTCCTGGTTGTTTAGATAAATTTAGCTATCTTCTGACCCCAGTGTACAGTGAATTACTCATGTCCCATAAATGCCCAGTTCAATTTTTATACTTTTCCTTCTGTCACAGTTTGTCAGGATCAGATTCTTTTCTGCTGATATGATTGCATCTTTTACTAATCTAGATCTTTGCTGCTTTGTTTTGGCCAGTTTTAGAGCATACATTTGATGTGCCCTTTCAATTAAGGAAATCCTGCGCATGGAACACCAGCTCATTTGCTTATTTATGTTTTCATAAAATTAATACAGGCTGTTTTCTACTAGTTTGTCAGGCACAGTAGAAAATCTCAGGTTTCTTTTAACTGTGCTATTTAAACATTTCTTGAGAAACGCCATTCAACCAGATTTAAACAGTTTGTGGAACCTCATTCAGACAGAGTTTTCTTTATTTCAACCTCTGATTTTTTTTTTTTTTTTGTAGTTTTATTAGTTTATTTGAAGAGCTAGTTAAATTACCTCTCTATTTTTTCCAGATTTTTGTTATTTGAATTGCTATATTTCTTCAGTATTTCATTTGATCACCTATGAGTACATTTGATTAATTTTCCCCTCTAAATTACTGGAAGCCATCTCTTGAACCAGAGCTGAAGCTTGGACTGCTTTTTGATGAACAGCTGCAGAATCCTTACCAGACTGTGGTTTTTCTTCATCTTATTTGGTTAATTTTCTTTCATGTTCTTAAAATTTCTTCTTTGTTGCCATCCAGGCACAACCTACTTTAGCCAGTAATTGAATTTTACCAAAAAACAGTTAGTGGCACTCCAGCTTTCCCAGTATAAGTACAGAAACTGATAAAAAGAAGTTAAGCTGTTGATCAGTGTGCAGCTGTCTTGTAAATCCAACAGTTTTACTCTTGATCCAGTTTAATTCCATTGCATTACACACCACTCCCTTTTATTCTTGGAGTAGAGAGTTTTTTTTTCTCTGTTTGCCTGAGATACTGTTATGTTTTTGTGGTTGTAACTAGTTTCTCTGTATAAAATACCTAGCTGTGTGAGTCGGGGACCCCTCCCCCCCCAAAAAAAAAAAAACAAAACAAAAAAAAAAACGCACACACTTCCTATGTATTGTTCAGTCTGTGGGACCATTATTAGGCTAGTTTTGGAAGAGAGGAATAAGACGGAGCACGTAACGCACTGCTGTGCTGTCACTAAATGACCACAGGAGTGGCTCTGAGATACTTGATAAGTGCTAGAATTGAATGCATTTGTTAGATCTGCATAAAAACAGGCAACAAAATAAAAAAAAAAATAAAGATGAGCAGACTTTTCACCACCGGAGGGCAAAAATGACACCTTGTTGTTTGGGCACACATTAACGGTGCACTCAAAACTCTTATTTAGAACTGTCCTGCTTCTGATAGGAGGGTGTGGAGTACACAGTTGAGCACTCACCCCCTAGTATAAATAGATGGAGCAGCATCTTGCACCTTTACAGCAATATGGTAGTAGACGTATGTACTTATTACATGTACTGTCATTTCTGATGTGGAGTTGACTACTGCTTTTTTTTTTTTTCCTGCAAAAAGACGTATGCCTCATTCGGACCTCGTATGAAAATGTAAATGAGTTATTTAATCATGGATGAAAGCACATGTCATGTTGGTGACATTAGTGTGTGCACCTGTTTTTTCAGTTGAGGAAATTGGTGTCACAACAGAATATCACCTGGTGTAGTTGTACTGATATCTCTGTTTCTTATATCAAATGTTGTGAGGCTCTGGGTAATAGGTCCTTCTGCATGTACAATACAAGGTAGGTGAGGTCTAACATAAGAAGGTTGAAAGGTACCCCAAGGTGAATTGGGTCATCTGTGGCTGAAATGCTATGTCTTCCAGATGCAAGCAGGCCAGTGACATGTAAAAACGCTTAGTTCTGTTAACGCGGTTTCATATCTCAACATCTGCACTTGCTGTTGTCAGCAGTAACCTCAAAATTCATTCCATATTCAGTTTCATTTTCTGAAATCTTCATTATCCTCTATTTGCATTTTGAATTCTGTTAAGAAGTCAGAGACAACATTTTTTTGTGTGTTACATGCTTTGAAGAGAAGCTGTTTGTAAATTTCAAAACAAGTTTCTAGAATGGAGTCTGATTTAAATTTGCTCATGGAAATCACCAGGTTTATTATGTATTTTAATGACTATAATTTTCTTAAATTTACCAGGTGTGTTTTTAAAAAAAAAAATTCTGACAGATCTGAAGTAAGAAATGCAGTAAGAAATGCAGTTGATTTAGTAGTCTGGATTTTGCATGCTGTCTACTGATCTGTTTGTCCTATCACTACAAGCATCCTTTCTTCTGTTTTTAAATGTATAGTGCAGCAGTATGACTTGCTACAGTATTCGTCGATCATTGTTAGGCATTTTTATTTTGCCCCCAAATTGCTGACTTATTCATACATCCATTTCCTGCTTCTGCAGAGTAACTCTGGCTTATGAGAAATGTCAGACAACTATTTCTAAAAAGAAACAACTCTAATGCCTCCACCACAGTAAAACAAACCAAACGGTGAAAAAGCACTGTGCTAGGAAACACTGCGAACACTGTGTAACAGAAACAATGAATTTAATACCAATACTGTTTAAACACATTAGACCTCAAAAGTACGTCCTCATCAGAATAAAACCATTTGCACATACACTCCTTTATATCTCTCGGGCATATGCAAGTAGAAAAAAATAAAAGATGTACTTTTAAGTAAATTAAGTTTTCTTTGCAACACTACTTTACAATTTGCATTGCTATTCAAACCAGACTTATTGTAGGCATTGAATACCAGTTGCCATTTATATTCCCTAAAATCTAGTTTTCCCTCTCTTTCTCTTCTCATTAAATTCACTCTGTACATGATCTAACACGTAAATACATTTTTTAATTGTCGCGATTTTAACAAGATGCTAGGCCAGTGCATTATCAAAATGTTTAACTTTAATAGCAGCATAAGAATGTTTGTACATTCTTTCTTACATGATAAACACTTAGCTAAGTAAACTACAAAGGTAGACCTGCAAGTAAAAGAACCTGTATTTGACATATATTATTATTTCCAAACACCTTCAAAGTATGGTCCCCTGCAGTAAAATTCACATATGAACAATTCTGATATTTGGAAATACTCATGCAAGTTAGTGTATGGGTCCTGTTGTTAGCACTCTTCAATAACAACTTATTTTATGCCTATTTATAAAAACAGGGACTGCTCCCACCACTTGTGAGATGTCATTATTGCTCTCTCTCAAAATTCTCCCAGTTCTTTCTAGTAATTTCCTCATTAGCAGTACTGTCTGTAGTGTAAACTAAGGCATAGACAGGGACCAATCCTGTTTTATTACTTGCTGTTCCTCATATTGCTATCTTCACATTAACCTCCTCTCCAAAAATACCTTTTATGACAGCTGATAGGTAAACCCCTATGTTTGAATTCATAATAAACTATCTAAAATGGTGCCATCAGTACAATCCCTTTAATCTAACCATTTGTCCTCTCTAACAATGTCTATAACACAAGTAGTATGCATACTTGAATAATGCACAAACATTACTAGCTACATTTTTATAACTACACAACATACAATCTAATTCTAAAGCTCATCTACATCTTTTTACCTTCCTTAAATCCAAGATACAAAAATACTGGAAACTACTGTAAGTATGTGGTAAACCTTATCTGTTTATATCTGATCAAAACATGTTGAGACTTCAACCACTCCTCCATTCCATACAAAAAAAAATCATCATTAAAAATGATGGTACAGGAAGTCTGTTTGTTTCTATTCCTTTAATCTTGGAAAATATGTAAATTTCCCAAAAAGCCATTACTAAATTCTGCATAATTTGGAGCCTTTCTTTGTTCTACTGATCACTCTCTTTTTCTTTAAGGAAAAAGTCTCCCTCAAAGCTAAAATAGTCATGGTCTAAAACTTGTTTTTTATTTTATATATATATATATATATATATATATATATATATATATTCGATCAAAAATCTGCACACTCCAATTTATAGTCTCTGCTTTTAGTCAAACATGTGACTCGCACACTCTAATCCCAGCACATTATGGAATAGAGGGTGTGGCCAGAGACTTCCACGTCCACTATTACTAATAGATCATCATGACCAACTTCTTTATTCTCCAACTTTAAAGGTGAGAAAATCAAATGAATCCTTAAAGAGCATTCCTTGCTGGACCAATTTCAGCATTGCCTCTATTGTCTTCCCTTAAACTTGGAGGTAGACGCTGACATTGACAGTAGGGCTAAGGTAAGAGGGGCTAATCCTTCATCCCTTTGTATATTTTAGGTACTCCAAACAAATAACCTATTTTAGTTCTAGATGTGTGAAAAAAAGCAAACTTTATTTGAGGTAACACTTTTCTAGTAGACGCTTCTTTAGCCATGTGCATCAGTGTGACTATATGCTTTAGGTGTAAGGTTCATATAGGTTCATACTAGGCCATCTGCCCTAGGGGCATTTATAAGCCTGAAGTCAGAATGTGTTTTAGCCTTTTTCCACCCATTTTAAATTTTGCTATGCCCTTTTTGAGGTTAGTATACTGTGCCTCTGTCTAAACAGTGACACAGAAGTGATACCTGGGGTAAACCTCTAATGATTCCCCCATCCACTCCATCAAGATTCCTCTTGGAAGAGAGCTCAATGAGGGACTCTTGCCTAACCTGGACTGGGATTTTATTCCAGAGTGAAGGGAGCCTCTTGTTATGAATCTGTCCCTCCAGCATGTCCTATTTTCAGTGCTGAGGTTCAAGTCTCTCGAGCGTAGTTTGATGGGATTTGATTTTCTGAGGTGCAGTGGCATGTCCAGCTAATTCCGGGGTTGACATGGCTTTTATACACTGCCAGGCAACAGATCGCCTCTCCAGAACAGGTGGTAAGTGCCACTGAGTAGAGCTGGGAGTTTCTTTAACCAGGCAGCATAATGGCATCTGTTTGAGCCCTTTGATCCTTTGGTGAGGTACTTTTGGGGTCTTTACAGTTGCTGCAGGTGTCTGGTAAGGTACATCCTAAAAAGGGCATTGTACTCAATCATGGGCCTGATGAGGGGATGCTGAGCAAGAGGCATATCGTATGACCTCCCCTGATCTAGATGTAGAACCTTCCCTTCATGATTTTAGGTGGCTATATAAAATGTTTTTCTAACCACTCTTGGCCACGCGGTTGTCAAAATGAGAGACTGTTGCCACACTCTGGGGTCCCCAGGTCCCTACCATTTCACACTTCGGCCTTAATGTAGAAACTGTTGCCACCTATGTGGTAATTCCCAGTGCGCCTTGTTTGCTGCCAAAGGTGTTGACTATGGCACACTTTTGCTGCTGCTTAGCTTCTGAGGCCATGGCTCCTGGCACCAGTTGGTGGTTACTTCCTATGAGGCCTCGAGGATGTCTCTGAAGTCGGCTGGAGAGTCGGGACATAGATGCGCTGCAGTTTTGCAGTCTCATCTGCAAACTTGGTCAGCTGTCACAGTCCTCCGCGGCTGCAGCCTTCCAGGTCCCAGGACTGAGCTTCCTTGTGGGATGCCATATCACTTCTGGTAACCTCTTGGTTTGGAGTCTGGACATGGCTCCAGCAATTTCAACCATGGTGGGTTCTTGTCCTTGAGCCAGTTTTGCCCAAACCCATTCTAGTGACATAGGGGTTTATGATTTAAGCTGGTGAGTTTATCTGTAATGCCCGAAAGTCCTGGCATTGTATCAAGGCTTTTGTGCGTCCAGGTAGGCTATGGGACCACCCCTTCCTCGCCAATGGCCTTGGTGACTGTTTCAAAGAAATCAACCAGGTTTTAAGAGGCAGGATCCTCTCAACAAAGCAGAACTGGGGTAGGATCCAGTGTCTGTAGGTCCACAATATCTTTTATTTATGAGGTCCATGATGATCCTTTCCATAGCTTTGCAGCAGACCACTGCTTGGGTCAGGCTGCAGGAGGGGCGATAGTTTCCCAGGATCCATTGAGGCACCACCTTTGGTGTGGAGAGGGACCACAATTGCTGCATGCCCTCTTGGGTATGTTATCCTGTGTAGTAAGGCTGAGATTGAAACAGTAGTTTTATGTTTGGCTCTAGCTCTTTTTGAGTTCTGATGTAGGACGGCAGCCCGGGACAACCGCCTGGGTCCCCATTGATGCTGTATGTTTTTTGCGTCAGGAGAGGGTGGCTCTGCACCTGGAGCACGGGATGTCAAGGCAGCACCTCTGCTGGAATAGATATTTGCCCTTTGGTGGGGAGGAGGAGGGGAGTTTGTAGCTGAACCCTTGGTCAGGCTAGGATGTTTTGGGCAATGTCTGTGGGTTCCCGTGTATTTTTTGTAATTTTGGACTAATTCTGAGCATATCTGGGAATTGTCTCCCAGGTTCTTTGCACATAACTAAATATGAAAGTTCCTTTGTGGATTATTATCCTTAGTGTCCCAGTGTGCAATTTTTCTTCCTCAAGCTGGCCTTAGACGATTTTTGTAAGGAGTGCCCTGCAGATGACTCTTTTGCTACACTGACTGATCAGAGATGCCTTCCCTTTTGGAACTTTTCTTTTGCTCTCATCATTTAGTAGCTTCCTCCTTCTATTGTATAGTTTGTTTATGGCTGGGGTCCACCAGAAAGGGACGCCTGCCTCCTTGGAGTGATTGGGTCCTTGGCTTTTATTTGGAGATTCTGATGATTCTTTGCATTCCTGATTTGTGTTCATAGAATGCATTTATAAAAGGATTCTGCGGGTCTGGGCCAAATGATTTTCTGTTGCAGGCCCGGCCTTCTTGCTTTGGAAGGATTCCAATTCTCCGGCTTTTGTGGAGGTGAAATTTATTTTCTGTGAGAAGTTTTTCACTGTGGTTGTCTCAAGCAGGGGTGGGAAGTAATTCTGGATGTGAATATCCAGTGAGATTACTTAAGTTTATGGTCTGATCTTACCCAGTGAGGGATACACTTCCTGGTCTGGAGCATAGAGTCCCCATGTTAAGGTGATCAGGGTCTCAACATGTTTCTCCCCCTCTTGTGGGAGTGGTAACAAGTTGTTCCATAGCATTTGAGTTTATAAATTTAGGAAACCTTTGGGCTAGGGTGCGGAGTTTGGAGCCAGAGTAATGCTCCCAGTCTGTTTGGGTAGTTGAAGTCGCCCAATATAATGTGGGGTGTTTGGAGAGACCTTCATATTTTCTCCAGTGTTCTCAGGAAAGGCTTCAGTGGGTTCCTGGGTTTGGGAGGGTGGTCTGTAGCAGGCTTGTTAAACTGGAAGGCAGTTTTACCTGCACTGTTAGCGTGCACATGGACAGTCTCCTGATGTTTCAGCGGTTGTGTTGATTCAACCTGGAGGTATGTGTGTGGGTATCTTTGACTCAATATTGATACTCCTCCTTTTGTGGGTCTGTCCAAGTTTTGGCAATCAAAAACTGTGGTATAAGGTATAACCTGGTAGTGCTGTAAGTGCTCTTGGGAGCCTTGAACCAGGTTTCTGTTATCTGCACATGATATCTATGTTCCTCCATGCTAAGGAGAGCTTTCGAAAAGTGCATCTTATGAGGTTTAGGACTTCATGGCGCTGGAGTAGCATTACTTCACTCTTAGTTTCTTATCCCTTGTGATACCTATGGGAGGTGGGGTTTGTTCTTTGAGCCTTGCCTAAAAAAGGCACTATAAGGGTAGCAACAGCCTTTGCCAATATCTCGAAAAGCCCAGGTGGTGGTCAGGTACGTTCCTAGCTTTTAAGCATCAGCGGGTTTTGTCGGTAGCGTAAGCCTGGGTCCCAGGCTGACAGGGGCATTGATCTCCTTTGAATGACACCAAATACTTAAGCCATGTTGGTTGGAAAAATGTGATCATCTTGTCTTCATATTGTGGCATCATTCCTGGGTGTGAGGGTAAGATGTCACCAAGGTCAGGGTCATACCGGCCTGGGCTCACATGCCTGTCAGAGCTCCTCTGTCCTCTCTATGTGCAGTCCACAGGGAGGTATGTCTCGGGTCATTTACACCAGCATGTTACGACAAATGACTTCTGGAGTCCCATTTGTAATTCTGCCCTTTGGAGTGACCTGAGTGCTTGTGTTATGTGGCAGATCCAGTGCCTGGGACAGGCAGCCTACCTTGGTTACATCATATCAATACTTTTGCTAACCTTTTTATAAAAGGCATCATCCATTAACAGAAAGTGCATATTTTCTATATAATCACTTCCTTTGTTGACTCAGTTGAACCAAAGCTCCCCCCTGGTCTGTCTCTTCATAATGTGTGTATAGAGGTCACTCCACCTGAAAATATTGTGTTCTCTCAGTAGTCTGTTAAATTGTAAAATTTATTTTATTTCTTCTTTCTCAGTAAGTCTTGTATTTCTTCAACACATTTCTTCGTGCTGGCTCCTTTACTGATTTGATGCAATGGGGATTAAATAAAGTGGGGAAACAAAGTCACCTTTTTTCTAACTCCTACTTCATTGTCCCCAAAAAATAACCTCAATAATGTCTCTGTAGCTAAGACAATCAGTGCTACTCCATACCCATTACTGTATCCAGTAACATTATTGGGCACACCAGACAGCCATCATGATTTTGATTGTGGATGGGCAAGTTTGACTAGGTCCCTTACTGCATGCCTATCTACTCAGAAATGGTCCATGTCTTATCTGAATTTTGGGTGATAGGACAGCTGCTCCTTCTGTATCGTGTAGGTAGTCATGACACGCAACATTGTGAACGCAGGCTCTGACAGTGGCTCTCAACACAAGCTGCTGTACTATTACTGCTGCTATTCCTGTTATGGCTTCTGTCATGCACACCATACCCTTGCAGTTCAGATTCTGGTATGCACTGCTCTGCAGTACCAACTTTGTATATTTTTGAAATGGTCCACCACCATTTGGTC
>NW_025054477.1:0-9404 GCF_019279795.1 Protopterus annectens
GGCTGCTTTGCCTTCAGCAGCTGCACTCAGCTCGCAGTGGCATTACCTTTTGAAATCTTTTATCCTGTTGCTTTGGTATGAGCTGCACATTTACAAATAGCTACTTTAGTAGGTAACTGAATAGAGTCTTAATAAATTCAAGATTAGTTGCCCATGATTGATCGTGGTTTACCAGTGGATGTTATCATTCTATTTTTCCACTGCTGCGCAAAACATGCACTGTAGAGAAAGCATACTGACTATCAGTATATATGTTCACACATCTGTCCTTTGCTAGTAGTGCAAGCTCTGCAGTGTTAAAGTTTATCAATTTGCATGCTTGAGCAGACAAGTTAGGCTTTCGCAGGTTGCTGGGCTTCTACACAATCCCAACATCAGTAACCACTGCATAACCTACTAGATTCTTTTCCTGTGGGTGACCCTTCCTACATGATCCGGTCCACATAAAAATGTCACCTCCGCATCAGCTAAGGGTAGTATCAGTAAGATCCTGTCGGGTAAAGTTATTTGCTCCATTTCCTGTAGGCAACTGCAGTGGTATCCACAGGAGTCGGAAGCAACGCTGATGGATTTAATGTCGCACATCGCTCAATCACTCATGTGAGGTTGACTCCAGCAGTATGGTCATACAAGAAAGATGTCATAGCTGGAGACAAAATGCAATTTCTTGCAGCAAAATTATCGCAACTGCATGAGGCACCCTTTACAAGCGTAAGAGGGTGAATAACACCATTGAGGCCGTCAAGCCTGCACTGCCATGGCAGCTGCAATAACTGCCCTGGTGCTACATAATGTGGCAAACGAGAAGTGCTACTGTGGGTCCAAATTGTGATGAATAGTAAGCTATGCGGGCGCTGTTATTCCCATGTTGTTGCGTCAGAACTGACGTCATATATCCCCGCTTACAATCTACAGTCTGAAAAAAACGTTTGTGATAACTTGGAAGTCCTAAAACTAATGAAGAAGCTATTAACTGCTTCAACCTGCAGAAAGCCATTTCTGCTTGCTGTTCTCCATTGTAAAATAATTCGCACTCCAGCTCCAATGTAAAATCAGTTGTACCTAAGAAAGACATTATTTCTTTTCTTAGTTGTTGGTTTGGGTGCTTGCAAAATTGCTGTTTTTCCTCTTCTTTTTCCTTTATCTAGTATTTTACACTCTATTGGATATCAAGTATATCCCAGGTATCTAACCTGTTTTTTCCAAAGTTGTAACTTTACTTTTTGTTTACTTTGTGTCCTTGTATTACTAGGAAATTTTATCAATGTTACATTGTATCCACCCTGCACTGCTGCAAGGGTGCTGCTAGCAAGATGTCATGTATAAAGTAAAATTTAGACTACCTTTCTCGGGTGGGTAAACCCTGCCAGGTTGCTAGCCATTTTTTGTGCAAATATTATTGGGCTCTCACAATATCCCTGTGGTAGTCGAGTATATGTATACCTTTTACCCTGAAATGTAAATGCAAACCAGTATTGACTATCAGGATGTATAGGTATTGAAAAGAAAGCATTGCTTATCTCAACCATGTTGGTGCAAAATACTTGTTGTGGCTTTTAAATCATTCAACAAGGTATAGGGTCTGGCAATCCGAGAGGAAAGCTCTAGGTATTACTGCATTATTTTACAGCTTATAAATCTTGTACTCATCTGCCATTCCCTGTTTGCTTTTTTTTAACAGGAAATAGTGGTGTATCACGTGAGTGAATCAGGAGATTCTACTTCAGTAATTCTTTTTGAGTAATGCTGCTATTATAGGCTTAATTCCTACTTCTGCATCCTCTCAAAAGGTATTGTCTTTTCTGTGGTCTAAAAAGCTGGACTTTGGGGTAATTGTAACTGGTCCTGCATGCTTGAATAAGCCCTACATCTAACTTGCCTAAGTTGACCACAGAGTTGTTGGAATTTTTACACAAGGCCTCTTTCTTTTTCTTTTAATAAATCGCTAATCAGCTGTCTTCACTAGATTGCAAGTGTACACAGCTGTATGTAAACTCTGTACAACCAATTCAGTTTTTTGTTTTTGTATCCCTTTGTCCTGACATTTCTAAATCAGCCCTGTTTTTCCCATTTTGTTACCTTTTTTTCTAAGTCTGCCCATTTAACACTTTTGTTTTTGCTGTCAAGCTGACATGTGGCAGTTTATTGACCTCTATACACTTCATGAATTCCTGAGGTAACGAGAACAGCTTAATAAGCACTGTTTCCTCAGTATCCCAAACATAAAAGTTCATAATATTAATCTGTCAGCAGGATTTTTTTTTGAACAATTCTTGCTCATATTTATCAGGTCCTGGTGTGCTACAGTAGTATAGGAGTAGTAACAATGGGGTAACAAGTGCTGCTGGATCAGTAAACAAGGGAGTGGTACCTTTACCTGATGGCTACGCTCATCAGTTCTTTTGGTTACTGCCCCTGACCAGCTCGTCATGTAACTAGGTCCTGGCTAGTACCCAATAATAGGCTTCACCCTCTGATCACAATTCGCCAAAAGTTACATCCATTTTGTCTTTGTGCTTCCACATACCCTGCATGGTGGGAACTACTGTCATGTCAAATATCTTGCACAAGGTCCTTCCCAGTAAGTCGCACTGTGGACATTTTGCAGAAACTACAATTTTATTTTTCTGAGTCACAAGTACCTGGAAAACAGGGCTTCAGTTATTGCTATATTGTAAGTGGAGAGAGTGGTTATTTATTTTTTTTTTTTATTTATTTATTTGCAGTTGAGTTTACCAGTGATAGTCCATTGGGCCATTTGAACCTGTTTTCACGTGGAGTCCTGGGGAGAAAAGCCTCCAATAGCAACTATAGGTCATACAATAGTTTAAAGATTATATTTATACAAAGGTTACAGTGCCTTTGAACAAGAATTTTTACAATTTATACAGCAAACATTGCAAACATTGCAAGAAATACACACACTATTGATGAGGCTGAGTAAGGAAAGAAACTGACTGGCAATGGAACATTGCATTGTACAAAAGTGAGAGGCATTTTTCTAGGAAATAGTTCATAGTTACAGTCTGATTCTATTGTTTACAAAATGCATATAGTAGCAGCAGTCTGATGCAATATATAACTAACAATATATAAGTACTGGAATAAAAGTATATGGAGAGATAAATAGAAGGAGAAAGTTTTAGAAGAGAATAAGATCAAGAGAGGAGAAAGTGGAGAAAGAGAGAAAGAAGCGAATCTACAGGCCTTGAATGAGGTGAGGAAGGGGTTTGTTTCCCATAGAAGAATGTGTAACAGGAGTTTTGATATAATTTTGTTATGTGGGGAGAGAGCAGAGCATTCCCAGCTGGGATATTAGGTGTGGAGTGAAGAGATTTTTTATAAGAGTAATGGTTAGAAGTAGTACGAATGGAGGTGGTAGGAGTTCCAGAGATGGCATAAACCATAGGATAGAAGATTTTGCCTGGTGGACGGGATGGTTTGTGCACTTTATTAGATTTTTGATTATTGAACCTTAGTAACTGATCAGGGGAAGGCAACATCTTAAAGGTAGAAGAGTGGAGTGAAGGAAGGGTAGGGTAAGCTGGGGTAAAAATGAGCTTATGTACAAGAGTTAGTTGTATATATATGAGTTGATGTGGTAGTTCTAGGCCATTTTAGTTTTGGAGAGAAGGGCAGTGATGGGAGGATGACTTTTGGCTGGTAAAGAAATTTGGCAATTTTGTTAGAAAGGTATGTGAAAGTTGAGATTTAAGGTGGAGAGGATTGTAGGTTAGTGAGAAGAGGAGTTCCATAGGAGAAGGAGGGATAAGAAAGGAAGTAGAGAGAGTTACTTTTAGTGGCAGGGGTGTGCGTAGTTGCTTTTGTCGGGAGAGCATGCCTCTAGTTTTTTTGATGTGGGTCTTTTTGATGTTTAGTTGTGGTGAATGGAATTTAAGCTTGTTGTTGTCAATTTGACACTAAGTAATTTGGTCTCTGATACCAGTTCCAGAGGTATATTTGTTATGGCTAGTGATAGTGAAGGAGTTAAAAGTTGAATGAGGTAGTTTTAGAGGGAGTAAATACCATTAGTTTGGTTTTAGAGGCATTTAATACAAGGTGGTTTCTTTTCATCCATTGCTCAGTAGTTGAAAAGCTTCTTGTGTAAGTTTCTAGGAGTACATGTGGGTAGATGTGGGCAGAGCAAAATGATAGTTGAATCATCTGCATATTGGATGATATTTGAGAGAGGAATAGAATTCTGGGAAATCATTTATAAATAAATATATTAAAAAAGAGCGGGACTGGCTAATATGGGATCCTTGGGGGACCCGGTTCAGGGGTATTAAGAAATGAGGAGGTAAGGGCTCTTTTTCCATTTTTACTGCTTGATATCGGTTAGATAAGTAACGCTGGAGAACCAATTGGCAAGGAAGAAGGGATAGGTTGTTTTAGAGAGTTTAGTTAAAAGCAGGCTATGAGGAGATAGTATCTAAGGCTTCAGGAAAGGTTCAGTAGGAAGGGTGGAGACAATAAGGCCAGAACTCGGCTTTGTTAATAGTTTCAAGGAAGCGAGAGAGGGTGTTAAACAGCAGTAGCGATTCTGATTTGGCCTGGGAACCATGTTGTGTGTGGGTGTTAGAAGCTGTTTATCTAAGAGGTGTGAAGAAGTTGTAGCTTGTATGCTTAATTTTCTAAGAGTTTAGAGGAGATAGGAGACAGGATAGCAAATGGGGGACTACCTGAAGTTTGTAACAGATTATTGTTGTTGCCTCCTTTATGTAATACGGGTATAATGGAAGGCCTTTTTCCAAATTTCGGCACTAAAGTGCATCTCGGATTGAAAACCCTGTTAATTAGAATACTAATGGGGTAGGTGACTGCACTCAGCTTTGCCAGGACTGAGAAAATAAGCAGACATATCATCTTGGAGCATTGGAGCATGGCCTTCTAATTTCTGAATGAGTTTTTTTATAGTAAAAGTGGGAATTGGTTTCCTGAATGAGAAGGGAGGACACTGGAAGTGTGTGGGGAAGTAGGGGAAGGGAGATGGAGAGGGGTGGGTGATAGTAGAAGAAGGGGTAAAGGATTGTGAGTTAGTGGGGGGGAGAGTGAAGGAGTGGTGGAAGTTACAGGAAAGAGTAATGGTAGAGGAGGGAGGAGGTGATGTGGAGATTGTGGTGGTATTAGAGAAAGAAGAAGTGAAGTTTAGAGATAGAGTCAGTCGGAAAAGTGTTAAAATTGGCTACAAGTCAGTGTCAGTAGCATTTGGGTCAGGAGGTGTCTAGTTTGTCAAGCAAGGAGAGTGGGAGATACCTTTCCAGAATTTCGAGGGTTGGCTTTATTGTTGTTTTGTAGTGTGAAAAAGTTTTGTCGGTCGAAATGATGAGTTTTATTTGTTTCAAGCGTTTTGTATTCAAGAAGGGTGAGGGGACCTCCATTAGGTGAGAGCCCAGGCTTTATTTCTTTTGGCTCTATAATAGTTAGTGTGTTTTTACTAAGCCAAGCGGTTTTAGAAGCTTTTTATTCTTTGTCCTTATGGGAGCATGTGGTGGTCTAAAATTTTTAGGAATATAAAAGAAGTGAGTAATCATGTTGTCGAGAGGTAATGTTTTTAGACAGTTCCGGCTTTCTATAGCTTTTTAGGAGTTAGTGAAGGATGTTGTGTTGCAAAGTTTTTTGAAGCTACGTATTTGCAATACAGTTGTGGGAACGATAAAGGATAAAATGATTCGGGTATGTAAAGATGGGGAGATGGTCACTAAGAGGATCTGGAAGAGTACTCTGCTTCGAGAAGTACTGAGGATGTGAGACTAGAATCAGTCCAAAATACTACTGAGGGTTTTTGAGGGATGTGTTTAGAGTTAATTAGTTGCAGGCAAGTTGTAGAGGTTGATGTTGGAGTGATTTGTAGGAGATTGAATAGAAGCCCAGTTAATATTCACATCTCCTAGGATTATTGTTTCATTACTGATGTTCCCTGTATAGCTGTCCATTTGCTGCTTTTACTAATATATAATCAGGTGATTCAGAATGTTCTGGTAACTTGGAGAGGTGTATCAAAGTCCGTGACGCCTCCTGAGTCACACAGGAATTTGACTTCCTTCCCTCCTCACCAGAAGTGTGTCACTTCTGGTTTTGTATCTGCCATAGGTAGAGCTCCAGGCTCAATGCTAAATCTAAAAATTTCATTTCCATTTTTATCCTCTACATCTGTTTGTACTTCCTTATTCCCTCTACTGCATCTTTACATTTTCTTTTTATTAACCATTCCTGATGATTTTTGGTTGTTATCACTATCATATAGTCAGTCCCTCATCTCCTTTATCTTCTTCTGTCATTGCTTTCTTATTTTGTTTACAGTCCCTAGCTAGATGCCCTTTTACCTGACTGTAATACAAACACAGCTCCGCCTTCAGCAGTGAAGACTTCTGCGTGCCCTTTTTTACCTTTTGCATTATTAAAGTGTCTTCAGCATGTCTAACATACTAAGTAAGGCTTGCAGCCTGCTTGTTCAGGATTCATCATATGCTGTAATAAAGCTACTGATAGAGTGCAATGCAACCTTTAAATGCATTTTTAATTGTTGTCAAAGCATTCTAACACCCAGTACAATATCCATCTATTGTCTCATTTTCCTCTCTGTTGTATGTATTGATTACCAGTTCAGTCTGCTTTAAAGTTTTCATTTTCAGAGATTCTGTCTGTCAGACCTTTCACTATGTTGTTCAAAAATGTTTTTGAAATTTCTAAGCTGTAAGTTTTTCTACACTTGCTTCCTCAACGGTGTGCTGAGGCATGCCCAGTTGGTGCTGCTGGCCTGACCTCCTGCATCAGATTTAAGCTGTTTGGAGGAAAGTTTGGAATCAGGAAAGTTTAATCAGTTTCTACCATCAAATTCATATTTGCTAAATACATTTTGCAAAAACATTCAGCATTATCTGCTTGCTGCAATTGTATATACTTGCTATCATCCAGCGGATCTCGTGATCTCAGCACTGATTTCCATGTCTTAAAAAGACCGTTACGAACCCTTCTCTTGTACCACTGAATCTTTCTCCTGTATCCACAGTAGAAAAGTTCTAGAATGACTGTTTATCGGTTGTTTTTTCCCTGATCTATGGGACTCAAACGTATGAAAGTGTCAATAATGCTCGTCTCCAAGCACACAAATCTCACGTACAGTAACCTAGTCCCGGATCTAAAACAGCATAAAGAGGGAAATTCTTCTTACCTGAGCCTCCTGTTTATGACTGCAGTTATTTTCTGGATCCAGTTTTCCGCTTGAAACACAGAGATCAGAAAGTGGACAGCCCTTTACACAACAATTCAGTCGAGTCTTTTCACTCAAGAAGAACCATTTCTTGGCAGCTTCTCCCAGCAGATTTATTACCACTCATGCACTCTGACCTGCAGCTACTAAGGAATTCACAGCTTTAGAAGGACCAAATGTCAAACAAATTGTTAAAATCAGACTGTAAAAATCATTAGGCTTTTCAAAATGACAGTCAATAACACAGGATTAGGTTCAAACAATATTGCTTATTCAATACATTAGAGGCAAAAAACTACAGAAACAAGTATAGAGTTTTGACTAATTACATTCAGGAAATACTCCCAATTATATACAATTTGTAATCAGCTTTTTTTGCCCACCTTTATTGACGGGTCACAGGGCATTAAGCATCACTATAGTCCAGCAATACTTCATTCATAAGGAAGAGCTAGGTAAAAGTTTCTTTAAAAACTTTCCCATGAGAATAACACAGCCCTATGAGGCACCCGGTCCATTACAACGTCTCCCGTGATGTTACTTTTCCAAGGTTCTGAAGATCAGTTCGAATACAATGGTCAAGTCTTTTCAATAATGCTCCTTTGTCTCTCTGGTTAGCAGCCGCACACCATCTCTACATAGTGTTCACAAGGCCATCCTTCTCAGTGGAAGAAAAGACATACATGCATACATATTTATTTCTCTCAACTCCAGCAGATTATAATTACTGAAAGACATAAGCTTGTTGAGCTGGCTACTGCCAGGTCAGAGGTTAACCATAATTGCAAAGCCAAGTTTCAAACAATTACATGCAAGATCATTTCTACTGCTATATTGTTAAATAGAATCAATGCATTACATATTATACTGTTTCTAGATTCCTGCACTATATATATGTTCAAGTATTATATTCTTCTTAACAGTTTATATATGTCTACACATATTTTCCTAGCATTCTGTATGTATGTTTATGCATATTTTCTAACAGTTTACATGTTCATACATATTTTTCTAACAATATCCAAATCCTGCCCCCTCCCCCCTTAAGGAAAGCATGGTAAAAAAATGTCTCCAAAGCCAACTTCATGCTTCTTAAAATAGAAGTGGGTGAACTTCTTATGACACCCATGCAGATGGACAATACAGTTACGGCTACTGAATCCTCTCATACACAATTGCACTGTATACACTTACACGAGTGCATGGATTGTGCTATCCTAAACAGAACCAAGACGTTTATCCCTCCAAAAAAAAAAAAAAGTAGCCAACCTGGTGGTCCCCTGCCATAAACAAATCAAAGCAACAGAAGGAAGAAATCATTGCAAAGAGTATAAAATCCCATTAGTGGAGGAGCTCCCTGGTCAGCCCTCAGTAAGAAGCTGACCCCTTGATAAAAATCCTCCAAAAGCTAGTTACGTAAACAAAATCGCCACTGATTCTAGAAGACAACCACAAAGCATTCTATAGCTATGTTGGCACCAATGGCAAAACCTGCATTCCAAGCTCGAGCTACAGTACAATGGCATTAAATACAGACCCAACTGATAGCCAACATCCTGGTAGGGTTCAGTGCTAACTTTACCCCTCACCCCCTAAAAGCCTTACTTATACTGGAAGAATGCAAAGTTCTGTAATCGGGGCTGCACAGGTAAAGACACACTCAAAGCCAAGAATACAGCATCCATGGGACCCCATTAACATACCAGGCTGTGCCCCATGGACTACAGAAATCCATCTGGCAGCCCACCTAAAGTACCATGCTCCAAATCATAGCCTCACCTCAGGCTTTGTGCTCATGGAATGGTGCACAGCAACGGTTATCCCACTCCACAAGGGGTGAGCCACCACGCACTTCGAACTACCACCCCATTAGCCTGATGAGCCTAGTCAAAAGGCCATGGAATGTATCATGATGAACTTATATGAAATCTAAGACATTGTTAATCTCCAAACTCGGATGCCACCCTGTCTGGTTGCAAAAAGGCAGACTGGCGTCTGTTAAACCTGATAGACTTCTTTGAAGCAGCCACCAAAGCCATAAACGAAAGTTAAGGTGGTTCACAGCCTATCTAGATCTTAAGCCAAGGCCTTTTGACACCATCCCCACTATGGAATTGGTAGATAAACCTACTAAACTAGTATAACCCTATGTCACAAGATGGCTGCCAACTGGCTCAACGACAGAACCCAC
>NW_025054478.1:0-8478 GCF_019279795.1 Protopterus annectens
ACTGCAAATATCTGGGACAGAATGACAAGGGATGGTTATCCGCGCATTACGCACAACCGCTGATATACCACAGATGTGCGAGGTATACATGCATCGGCTCACCTGCGAAGCGATACTGACACCACATGACAACAGCCCAACCTACAATCCCATAGCAAAGACAATTAACTGTCAGCGCTCTCCAAGTAGGGGCCAGACGCAAACAGCTATACCAGGTTATGTTGGCAAGAGATGCAAAGGCCCACAAACCCTCTATCCGTATTACAACCACGACATCCCCACTGAACATAACAAAGGAATACAAACTATTAACAGCAGCACAAACGCTACATTTCGGTCAATGACATCTGCTTAACCACAACATATCGTGAGGACACAATTAAAGCTGCATGATTGCATCGTTGTAGCAATGCAAACAATAATAAATGTTACAGTTTTGAATGCAAAACTCGTTATTATCACGTCGGCAGGATAGGTACACCCACTTGTTGAAACAAATACTACTGCATGCACACAATCCATGGGTGACATGAATGCAAGTATACTTGTTCCCATGCATAGCAGATGCAGTCATAACATAAAGATAATGAATGTCCCCACGAAGGTAGAGGCCGAATATCCAATGCCCAGGCAGAAGAATCAATTATACCCCAGTATCGACCGTAGTGCGAATGGAGTAGATGCACAGGTGATATGCGTAATTACTCCGCGTACACATAGCGGCTGATATACCACAGGATTCACGAGGGGTATACATGCAACAAGGCCACCTGCAGGCGATGTTGGAACCAATTAACAACAGCCCAAGCTACCTCCGCCAACAAAAGACTATTAACGCTCTCCGGGTAGGGATGGAGCACACAGACAACTATACTGTCATGCGCGAGATGCAAGGCCCACAACCATTATCCGTCCGCATAAACCACCAATATCCTCCACCATAGATATTAAAGGAATACAAACCGTAATAGCAGCACAAACATACAGTCAGTCAATGACATCTGCATAACCACAACATCTCGCGTGGGAGACACAATTAAAGGCGGATGCATACTTGCATGCGTTGTATAAAGGAATACAACAGCCATGTTACAGTTTTGAATGCAATACTCCATTATCATTCGCCATCAGGACAGGGACACCCACATGTCGAACCAAATACTACACCCTACACACACAATCCACGGGTAACATTACTTCGAAATATACCTGTCGCCATGCATAGCGGTTGCAGTTACACATAACATAACACAATACAGACCATCTCCACGAAGGTAGGGCAAATAGCCAACGCCCAGGTGAGGAATCCAATTATACCACAGTATCGACGCGTAATTTCGAATGGAGTAGATGCACAGGTGATATGCTTTAAAACTCACTGAGGAACAGCAATTGGTGGGATGAATTCACATGTTGCAGGTATGGGGAATTTAAGGATGACTCTCAGGATATTCAAACCGTATGCTCATACCGAACCAGCAGTGTACAACCGAAAGCAAAAAAAATGGAAAACGAAAGGAATGAAACACGGAACTAAACACCAACAAGGTATGTAGAACACCCCGATATGTAGGGGTTGTGTAACGCATGATGTGTATGACTAAGCTGTACTGTATGTGAATGGTGGTTGTAATTAATTACACTTGTCCGTAATGCAGAAAGTGGTGAAAGGTAGTTATGTAGTGATATCCTGCTGATCAAAACCAACCCCGGGACACCGTGTGTACAGCAGTGGGACATCATGTACACAGCGGAGACACCACAAGGGATGCCACAGGGGGGCATTAGAGAGAACAATGCCATACCACACGCCGTTGCTGGCAGTGGATGTCCAACAAGGAAGTGCCATAGCAGGGGATAGGACATGTATGTATACTGTCACAGCACGCATGTGTATGGGCATATACCGTCAATGTCATACGTAAGGTGCGGCCGACATGCAAGTATGCCCTGCATTAGGGGATACTATAATGTAAAGCTGTCTAGGTAGATATGACAGATATCATACACAGTATCACAGGCATATCATGCATAACACAGGTATCGCCTATTGGTATGTACAATAACAGGATACATATGGCCTGTAGGTATGGGACAGAGTAGTAGCATGATAGCTAGCTGAAATGGAAGGGACACCAAGTAACCATGCCCAAAAGACCTGTAGCAGCTGCACAGGTGTACAGTGGGCAACAATGCAGTCTGGCAGGTCCATGTGTAAACACATGTGCAGTGTACACAGTAGTGTCACCTCCCCATGGTAGTGTCCTGTGAACAGCAGAGGCAGGTGTCAACTCCCGCCCTACACAGTACCGCTGCTGTGGTGGTACCAGGACTACATGTCACTCAAACAGCAAGGGAGGTATCACATGAACAGTGCTACTGTGTGTCCCTGCGGGATGTGCACAGGACCTATGTTCCACAGCATGGTGTGTGTTGTGTTTGTGGAAGTAACACAGAAGCCCAGCCCATGCAGTGTGGCGTGTGTGCACATATCCAGGAGCATTCCGTTCACACTGCCCACCGCAGATGTCATGTATGAGGAGTATATGCATCAGTAATGTGGAGGACAGGGGCCCTGTCAGAGCAGCAGACACCCCTGAGTATGTGGTATGCAGATGTGTACAGATGTGTTGTCCATATGTCAGCCGCATATGTAAACTGTCTGAGCCTGGTTAACATCGTGGCATGACAATGTTGTGCCATGTAAAGCTGTAGCTGTTGTTGAAGGTACACCATAAATGTGGTATTGTACCCTTGACTGTGTGTAGATTTTTATTTCACAGGTACAATGGCTACCTATGTACCAGCATCACACACAGTACAGATAGGTGTGGCCTTGCAGAAGGGTATCCATGCCACAGTGGAATACGGTAACCACAGGACTGTGTGTGGCATATGTTTTACAGCAGCCATGTACAATGTGATATGTATTGGGGGGACCAGTAACCATGTGATAGTCAGTGGGTGAATGTTGTTATGCAAAGGTGATGTGCATGCACCATGTGTCATGCATCCTGATGCCATGATACTCATATGATGTATCCGCCACACTGACACCCATATGGTTGGTATCGGTATGAGCTGGTGGAGCAATAATGGCACTTGGTATGTAGGCGTGGGATATCTAGGCATGGACAGTACTCTGTGACAGCATGTTCTGTATGTAAGCATATAGTGAACATGAGGGGTCCCATGACTGAGGACTGTGTAATGTAATATGTACCTGACATGTAGTAGGTACTATGGTATGCTCGCACCACTGTGTGTCCTGTCCATGAGCCACATAGCATAACATCCTGAGACACAGGGTATGATGTGCAGGTGGGGTTTTAAGGGCCCAAAACCAGAACGTGGAATGGTGCTGAAAGGCAATGTGAGGACAACGTCTGATGTGTCGGCCTCCGTACCACCCCAACTGCCCATGCAACAGTATGACAGGTAGCCAGCATGTGTATGTGCCGTGCTGTGGCATACACAAGCCCAACAGGGGTGCTAGGAAAGGCCTGGAGGCCATCAATGTGTGTGGGAATCACGGCCATGAGGATGTGCCCCATTGCCATTCAGAATGGTCCAGTCATGGTTGTATGACTACAGTCCCACATGTGCAATGCAGTGCCACCCATGGGTAGTGCGAGAAATGCCGCTGTGCAGCGGTCAGGGTACACAATGTCCGACAACAGGCTGGCAGTGAATATAGTGGCCTGGTGCGGAGACATATACCGAACAGGTTGGTGGGACATTACAGCCAGGGACATCGGAAGGTGACATCGGGCCAGCGTCCCAGGACATATCGTGTGCATGTCAGTACTGTGTAGGTGTCCACAGGGACACTACGATGTCCATGTACGGATTGCGACCCTGTAGTGAGTGAGAGGGTGTATTGTCAGTAAAAAACCCCCATCGCCTGGCATTGCCAACATTAGCTCGGTCTGCAATGCCTGGGTGACTATTGTATGTGACATCAGATGTGGATGTAGCCAAACAATACTGACACACCACCACAATGCCTGAGGCCCCACACCACAATGTGCGGCAGTCATGTTTAGGTAGCTAGCCTTGGAGTATGTGATGATGGACATCGAGGACCCACCATGGTTGACAAGTCATGCACCCCACACATGTGAATGTACACCACTGTGCAACAGCCTGCACATGTGGTTGTACATCATATGTGCATGGAACATGACCACCACAGTGGCGTCTGTGAACAGGTCAGTACCGCCATGTCTCTGTGTGGAATAGCATACATGCTACTGAAGTGCACTGTGGTATGTGTCAGCATATGTATGTGCAGTGTCCATCTGCTGGGGTGTCATGCCGTTAACAACTGCTGTCAGCAGACGTCTGTAGTACTGGTTGTAGTACACATGTTCCGTGTATGCTGCGATGGGTGTGTTTCCAGGGTGTGGCTAGCAGGGCCGTGTAGCATATGTGTTGAATCCACCAAAGAGGAGATAACCCCAGGTGCGTCACACCAGTCACATGGAGGTATTGTGCATGCTAAGGGTAGTGTAGGTATGGTATGTGTTGTGTAATGTGTCATCCAGCTGAGCGGAGTGCATGACTCAAGCATGTGTAGGTACATGGGTGTCTATTCCAGGGAAGTGTGGGTTGCTGTCAGCACATGGCAGTATTAGCTGTCTGAGGCCCAATGTACAGTATAACAACACAGATGGTATGTAACCTGTGGTGTACAATGTCGACTCTGTTGCATGTTACAATGTGTATAGCGGTCACAAACACGGGTAAGTGCACATGGAGCGCCTATGATGCATTGTGTTAGGCAACTATCCAGGATGTGTGCAAAACACTGTGTGATGTGTGAACCCCTCACCTGTGGGTGTTCCAGTCCAGGTATGTGCCTGGGAGGTACGGTCTGTGTACAATCCGACCAGGGCGTGCGCAGAGCATGGAGGCAGGTGCCAGTCACCGCAGAGATATGTGAGTGGTGCAATAGTGTGTGTGCCTCGCTTGTGTGCAGCACAGTGGAAGATGCAAGCATTGTCCCACATGACCCCATGCTGTGCCTGCCTGTAACAGCCCTGCCGGAGACAGTTATGTGAAACTGCCACAGAGGCAGTATAGCATGTGAAGATGTACATGTGTGCTCTACATCCCAGGCCGATGGCTGCAGGTCATGAGTGCCACAGCATTGTGGTCGACCAGGACTGTCATAGCGGTCAGATACCACATGCCTGTACAATAACAGTAGGAGCATAGGCAACAGTTGCAGTGACACAGTAGGTCAATGTACAGTGTCCCTGTGTCCAGACCACTGCCTATTGTACACCATGGCTAGACACACACCCAGAGGGCTATAACACCGGTGAGCCATTGCATGTCCCAGTACACGTAGTCTGTGTATAGCCATCACAGGGCAGTCACAATAACATGTTGTATGAGAGATATATTGCACCAGGTGATGTGTCATGTGTGCGTATGTCGAGTTGCAGGGGTGTTCACCTGTCCGCAACATCTCAGTGCATGATGCCTTGTGTAACATGATGTGTGGAACTGCAATGTGATCCACAACAGGGTCATCCGTGACTGGGCTTGTGAATGGTGTAACCCATGGGTCTGCGGGGTATACACTGGTGCTGTCGGCTGCCATGCTGGGGGGCCCCCAATGGTCCCTACAGTGGTCATACCAACATAGATCATACATTGTTCTGGCAGGAATGTCCATTGTTGTAGATGATGTGGTACTACGTGAAGGTAGGTGTGTGTTGTGAATGTTACCCATCCAGACATGACCGTCAGGTGCAGTCATGGTTGTCGACAGCATCACACCCATCCACAGCTGTCAGCACCCTGTCCCCAGAATGGGTAACAGTAGCCCCTCTGTGTGACTAATGTGCAGATGGCGGAACACCTACTACTGGCTGGCTAACAGTGTCATCTAGGAAGGCTATATGATGGCTGGAATACGCTGCTCTAATGTATAATTATGATATCCCAATGAATTACATTGATTCACATATAGTAAGCCATGGCTGGCATGTAAACCGTGTACAACAATGACTGTGTGACAGACCCTACCAATGTGGAGCCGTGATGAACATGCACCCGTTAGACCACCAAATGAAGTACGTTGCACGTAATGATGTACAACTGACAGCTATGGGCACATCATGGATGCAGAAGCACATCCCCCACAGGCAGTACTGCTCTACGTTGGTAGGGGGCATTGAAAGTACATGTGACAGTTGCTGTATTGCCACATTCGACATATCCGTCATATAGGGGTAGCACTGGTACGTGACTGTCGGACATGCCTGTCCATACAACCATGTCCCACAGGATATGCGTTACGTGTGTACAACACCTGTCGTACCTTCATCAAGCTGTGAAGTGTATGACTGCCAGTGTACCTGTGTGATATGTTGTGCAATGGGTGCAAAGGTACGCAGAAGCGCATTACATGCCCACATGTCCTGCACAGGTGCATAGCCTGAACATACAATACAAATAGGGTGTTGGATAATAGCAACCCACAAGAGGTGATGGGTATGGGTGGCAATGCACTATCACCTTTCCAGGTAAGGTGTGCATGTCCATGACACATTAGCACCTGAGATGTTAGCAGTACAGCTGTACAGGGCGGCATGCATATTTGATTACAAATACCCTTGCGTGTTCCATCACTGGCCTGTTGACAGACAGACACCAACACAATGTGCAGCATTAACATGTGCACAGCACATCACCGCTGGCTACAGTAGAACAGGGCTACTGTGTTGACATGTGCACAGAACATCAGCGCCAGCCACAGTCGAATACGGTATGTGTTGAACCCCACCGTCATTGTAGCCCATGCCACAGACAGACGTGTTATGCATCTGTGTATGTATGGCTGGGAATGGCCCTGGCCTAGCAGTATAGCTGTGTCAGTGTTGCGAACAACATACTGAATGGGCTGTGTGTGTGAGGTGTGCATCATACGTGTATGGTCTGATGGATGATACCAGCAGTGCCCCCGTTATGTGAACATCCCCGTCCCCATAAATGAATACCTAGGCTGTGCTCAACACCATGGTCACTGTGGGAGGGATGGTGCTGTGCGGTGCACCCGCCGACATGGTGGTGACAGCAGGCACTGGATGTAGACATATGTGGTACCCATGTCAGGCCGGGGTACCATCCATGTGGATGGGATATCACCATGCGGGCACATACACCACTGTGTTGAACTATATCACAGCACATAGCACCTGTCAGGGGTAATGTGTATGCATGGATGTGCGATGCCAGCATGCACCATACACACCCCCACCATGCAGCATGCTGCCTACCTTGCAGAAGGACATTGTCCACACCTTGATGATGGACATGCGACATGTCCATATACCCATAGAAATGACATATGGAATGGACAGCCACCCTTCCAATACTGGTATCCCACAGGCGGGACACATCCCTGTGCCATGTATGTGATATACCCTGCCATACCATGCAGCCCTGTCCAGCAAGGCTGCACGTGCCATCACAGTCATACATGGTGCGATGGCCACATGGCACTTGCACTATCAACTGACCAGATCAGTAATGTGGCACTGATGCACCTTGTGGTGTCACAAGTGCTGTGTGTCAGCGTACACGGCGCGTACATGCTATGTATGACCATCCTTGCTAATGTCATATGATTAGACATTGTCCCATGTGTATCACATGTGCAATACAGGCGAGCCGTGGCAGGATGTCCAACACCCGTACAGTGCTGAGTAGATGCATACGGCAAAACACATGCATGTACAGGTGTCCATGTGTATGTGTGCAGTGCCACGGGTGGGCCAAACGCGGTCTGTGATGCTATGTGACATATACACAGCATCCAGGTGAACAGTAGAACTGTGCACACATTGGGCCACATGCTGATTGGTATGAACACAGGTGCAGGCAGGTACACATGTCCACAGCAGGTTACCATCTACATGGGGTATATACAGTGTGATGAGTTGACACAGAGATATGGTATGATACCCACTGCATAACGGTGTGACAGGTGTGACAGCAACACGTCAGCTGTGTCAGTGTTATGATGCATCTCAGAGATTACTGTGCAGATGTTGTACATGTCATAGCAATGTATGTTCAGCGGTATGCCAGTACATCAGTGTGAATGTGACCTGTCACCATCATTATGTCTTACAGATAATGCCTCATTCACAACTGCCAGCCTTCAGCCGCCAGGAGGATGAAGTAATCATACCATTGCTCCATGACAACTATGACTTGCTATTCAGCCATGTTCCACAGCAAGCGCAGCAGCGGGATGACCAGTGGCAGGATATGCGCAGGAGGGTGAATGACGTGGGTGGCAACAACCGCACCTACCAGCAGGTACGCCGACACTGCACGGACCTCATACGGCACACGAAACAGCGTGCCGCCGCAATCGCCAGAGAACAAGATGGAACAGGTGGTGGGCCACCAACCCAGCCCCCACTCACACACATGGAGGAGCTCCTGGCCAGTCTG
>NW_025054479.1:0-9659 GCF_019279795.1 Protopterus annectens
TTCTCCCCTTTCCATATCCCCTCTATCCAACAAGACCCTCTATCAACCACCTGAGCCTCTCGCTGCCATATCCTCACCAGCTAGTTCCTCAACCATTGGTAAATTAATACTCATTACCTGCACTTTGCCTTTCTCATACATACTGGGAACAGGAGCCTCCAATCGTAACTATATATATCTTGTTTCTCCATTTGCTGCCTTTTCCTCCTGCTGCCTGGGAGTCATCATCAGGGCACCGTCTCTTCATGTGAAGCTTGTCTCCTGACTCCACCTCCAGACCTCAGTCACATCCTTGGAATAATTCTTCTGCTTTAAGGCCTCGATAGCCTCGCCATCAGTCATTGTCACTAATTCTGGTAACTGTGGACATCTGTAAAAAGAACACAATGTTAACGCTGTTCCACAAACCTCGATCACCCAACTCCCTATAATGCTAAGTGTCTTGCCCTATGCCTCCTCACTCTCTACAAACTCCCACCCTACTACTTACCTATATAACTCTGCAGCCTAGAACCACCCCTTGCGCATAGCTTTATCTGCTAGTCACACACTCTCTCACTCTGATTGCTAATGCACTTATACAGTTTGAAATAAAATATCCCCTGCCTAGCACCCTCTTCACCCTTCCGCTGCACACCCATTCACTTCCCTACAGGTACCATCCCATGCCCTATCACAACCAGGTGTGTGTGTCTCTGTCTCTGTCTGTGTGTGTGTGTGTGTGTGTGTGTGTCTGTGTAAAAAATATATATATATATATATATATACATATATGAGCCAATAACTAAACGAGAGACTAAAACCAAAGCATGTAGTCATTTTAAAGGAAGAAGTCTTGAATAAGGCTGTAATCCAAAAATCAGCAAAGCAGGAACATCAGCATAAAATATATCATCCAAAAGTCAAGGCGCTAACGAAGACACCAGCATCAAGTGACCAACAGTTGAAGTTTAATTGTGCACCACCACAGTAAACGCTTTCACCAAAGCTTCATCAGTCTGTTACATTTCAAAAGAAATCAAACCAACCAATATATATAGATGTCCTATGACCCAACCCCCTTTCTGTAATTACTTACAAATCATTAAAAAGGGATATAGTCCACAAAACATCCATAAAGCTAGCATTCAAAAAGAAAGCTATAACATTATATCATGTAACAAGGTTACATCAATATATCCTTATTCCTAAAGCGCTTTTCCATTTAAAAACATTTAATCAAGCATTCCTACTACACCACATAATTTAAAATTTCTTAAAAATATCTTAAAATACGGCAAGAAAAATAAAACTGCCATAATATACTGTTTCATTCATGTTTAAAACATAGTTTAAATGGCAAGCAGTCTTCAATTTTGTTATGCGTGCATGCTGTGTATAACTTCAAATCTCTTCATTCAGCATAATTATGTTAAAACAAAGCATTAATTCATATAATATTACTGGAGCGCACTTCTAGCCATTCATATTCCGAAATACGCATAAAGCAACAACAGCAATAATTCAAACGTACATATGTTAACTTTAAATATTTAAAGAAAAAGTGTATAACAATCTAACTAATAACTATTGCAAAAACTTGATTATATTTATATTCAAGTGTATATTACACCTTCCGTTGGTAAAAGTTATTCAGACTACAGGCATATATTTCAGTTATTAATAATATGACTACATATTTAAAATTTACGTCTATACATTCTTATGACAGGATTGATTATTTGGATGTCTTTATAGAGAGGGTCATGGGAGACCAGGTGAATACAGGAGTATATAGGAAAACCTGTTATAGGAACTCCTTGCTACATCGATCTAGTATGCACCCAACCTTTATATTTGAAAATATTATTAAAGGTCAAAGTATGAGAATCTCTAGACTTAATGCATCTGACCAAGGCTTTAAGGGAAGAAATCTATGGAGTTTAAACATAGTATTATTTCAAGCGTGGTTATATCGGAGAAGGAAATTGAACAGAGGCCTTATGAATATAGAGCATGAAAGAAGTAGTAGGGCTCAACTCTTATTTTTCTGCCTATGATTGTAAGTAATAATGAAAATCAACCCGAATCAAAGTAGAATATGTGAAAAGTTCCCTATTATTATACCAATGATAGGAAGGAGTTCATGGATATTATTAAAAAGTATTGGTGTATTCTTACCAGTAGTGATGAGATTAAATTATTAGTGGGGGAACAACCTAAATTTCAATATAAAAATAGACAAAATTTGAAGAAACTTTTATGTTATCCTAATAATAATTCACAACAAAATTGTTTACACGAATATAGTAGTACTTATCCATGCATGAAATGTAATTATTGTGAGTATATAAACACGGATAGTTCCTTTATACATCCTAATACTGGATACTTGTTTCAATTTCATGTTTCAGCTACATGTTCCACTGAGAACGTGGTATATCTGGCGGTATGCCAGGAATGTGCAGCATTCTACGTTGGAAAGACCAACAGAATGCTTCGAACTAGGATTAGGGAACATCTTTATGCAATAAGAATTGGTTATACAATGAATGCCTTAGCCAAACAATAATGTGTTATTATTGAAGGCCGTCATCATACTTTTGTATTTAAGGTTATAGACCATATTCGACCTATGGTTAGGCAGGGGGACATACGTAATAGAACTGAATGTAGAGAGGTAGATTGGATAATACGCTTACGAGCTGACAAGGATAAAGGACTAAACGATAGAGCATCTATAAAACCAAAACTTAGAGCTAGACGCTTAATAAACAAATAATAATAAAAATGCATTTTTTGTGTATTGCAGGAATTTTTTGAATTGGTTTTAGCATGGTAGTGTCCTTAATTGTATATATATTTTACACTTAATGTCAGGTCTTAGGTATGGGGCATAGATACAATCATACAAAAATATTTTTCAAAATGTTATAGATTTAGCAATGTTATACTTTTTAGCAGTATCAGTATGCTATATACCTTTAATGAGGTTCCCTAACTTATATTTCTATGAGCTGATAACTAATGGGTCAAAAATGTTTATATATTTGATTTATATATATTTTTACATACATATATATTATATTTGACCTAAGAGTTTTATGCAGGCCACTTAGATATTATAGTTAGGATCATTTCGTCATTTTAGATTATGCCCATAGCTCCGTATATTTTTAGTGATCTATGATTGTAGAACATCTGAATAACTTTTACCAACGGAAGGTGTAATATACACTTGAATATAAATATAATCAAGTTTTTGCAATAGTTATTAGTTAGATTGTTATACACTTTTTCTTTAAATATTTAAAGTTAACATATGTACGTTTGAATTATTGCTGTTGTTGCTTTATGCGTATTTCGGAATATGAATGGCTAGAAGTGCTACCTCAGTAATATTATATGAATTAATGCTTTGTTTTAACATAATTATGCTGAATGAAGAGATTTGAAGTTATACACAGCATGCACGCATAACAAAATTGAAGACTGCTTGCCATTTAAACTATGTTTTAAACATGAATGAAACAGTATATTATGGCAGTTTTATTTTTCTTGCCGTATTTTAAGATATTTTTAAGAAATTTTAAATTATGTGGTTATAGGAATGCTTGATTAAATGTTTTTAAATGGAAAAAGCCTTTAGAATAAGGATATATTGATGTATTACATGATATAATGTTATAGCTTTTTTGAATGCACAGCAGCTTTATGGATGTTTGTGGACTATATCCCTTTAATGATTTTTAAGTATTAATTAAGAAAGGGGTTGAATTCAGACATCTATATATATTGGTTGGTTTGATTTTTTGAAATGTAACAGTCTGATGAAGCTTTGGTGAAAGCGCTTACTGTGTGTGCACAATTAAACTTCGAACTGTTGGTCACGGATGCTGGTGTCTTCGTTGCGCTGACTTTTGGATGATATATTTTATGCTGATGTTCCTGCTTTGCTGATTTTTGGATTACAGCCTTATTCAAGACTTTTAAATGACTACATGCTTTGGTTGCCTCTCTGCCTGAATTGTTGGGCCTATACATTTATTTACGGAGGTTTCAGAGAGGCATTTATACTGCTGGGAACCTGGTTTTTATTTTTTGGATATATATATATAGCCTATCCTCTAACAACCTACATTCAAGCCACACAGATACCAGCACCATTCAAACCCTAGAAGCCTGCAACCCTTAACTCTTTCGTCTGGACCACAAATCCTAATCCCACAAAAGTTAATGGCCAAAATCCACAGTGCGTATGCACAAACCAGCACCCAAACAGCTGAAAACAAAAGGAGAAACTGAGAAAGCACCAGGGAAAGTGAAAGGGAATCCCCACCACTACCAATGTAGAAGGAAGCCAGTGAGGACAACCCCACGAAAGGAACAGCCGCCAGAAACCACGCACATGAGCAGAAACCAAGACGAGACATCAGGGGACCAGAGAAAAGGCCACAGAAGCCCAAGGACCCACCAGGGAACACCCGAGGAACCGACAGACACTGAAGCAGGACCGGAATAATACTCTGGACTCCCTCAAAGCCTACCACAACTACCAGGGAAAACACCATGACCGTAGAAAGCCACAGAAGTCCACAAACTCACCAGGGAGCACCTGCACATCCCATGGACACCGAGAAGGACCGGATTACAATGCTGGACCCCAACACAGTCTACCATGACCAACAGAGCTGACCGCAACCACCAGGGAACACACTGGAGAACGGAGAAAGGACACAGAAGCCCAAAAACCCACCAGAGAGAACTAGAGGGACACCAAACCCAATGTACCAGACAAGATTACAGCATTGGACCCCCCCACAGACTACTGCAACCACCAGGGAACACCGCATGGCCCAACTGGAAAAGAGGAATGACGAGCCCGGCCTACCTGCATGACTACTCCCGACTGCATGGCAAAGGCCTAACCCACTGCGACCAGCCCTACCACCCAACCGGAGCCACCACCGGACCGCCAGCAAGCACCTCAACAACCGCAAACCAACAGGAGACACCACAGGACACCAGGAAGCACCTACCGCAACACCCTGCCAACCGTATCCAGAGAATCACACCAATACCCAGGTAAGCCAAGCACCACACTCATATAGACAGTACCCACCAGCCATTCACCCATGCGCACTCTCATCTCAGTAATCTTCCATGCCAGCAAGCCCAACCTATATTCCTAAATTCCATCCCCAATTTAAAAGTTTCTAACAAAGAACACCAAAGGGAGAGGAGGGAACTAACTCAGTTAAACTAATCCCTTCTCTCCCCTCCATCCAAGGCCTACCTGCATCCACAATACCTACAGGTCGTCTGGATGTAAGCTAGCTGTTACTGCACCAACTCACACCAAATGTATCTACTTCCTTTAGCTCCCTACACTTAAACCCATCCTGAGTCCCACCCTTCCTTACCTCACTTCCTTAACTACTCCAATCCCCCTTCACTACCTAAATTGCTATGACTCTAGTGATTACCCAATCCCTTAATCCCTAGCCTAGCTCTTCCCATCTCCCCACCCCCTCCCTCTACTTACTCGTGAGTCCAGGACAACTATGTTTGTGCCAAACTGCATTTATCAGTTAGAATTATTTATAGTGATTATAGTCAGTGTATTCATAATCTTTCCATAAATACTATAGTATTCTATAATGTACAAAAACCCAGAATTATATTTTTTGCTAAACTTTCACAACAAAATTGTCATATCTTGGAAACTATACAACCTAGACATATATTATTAGAATACACATGGCAGCAAGACATTCAACTCTGCATATATGTTAATTTAGATATTTACAGAAATATGAAAACACATGTATGATTAAAATTGAAATAACATTAAACATCTAGCAAAATGTGCAACTTACAGTGCAAATATCAATGACAGTTTTCTTTAAAAACATCTACAATTTAACCTGATGTCATGTAATAGGTTGTAAGTCTCTTAGTTTTTGAAGTGAAGTACATATGTAAATGTTGCTTATGTTCATAATTAGTAATGCACAACTGGCATTATCTCCAGTAAAATGCACATAAATCGACATTGGCAATTAATTATTCTAATACTCCAAAACGACAAACTAATAAACCACGAAGCCAGAAGCACAATGACAAGTGCCGGACACCAATTCCAAATTGAATTTATTGCGAGATAAAATAATGGTAAGCGCTTTCGGCTATGCAATGCAAGCCTTCATCAGACAATGTTTAAAACACATTATTGCAATTAATATAGCTTATAGCATGTGACCAATTAATTAATAAGCCAATGGCATTTAGCTCATTACTAACATCAATTAAAACATAAAATATTCCATGAATAATCCATCATGGTTGTATATACTATAAACTCATTTTATAAAAATATATATATAAAAATATTTAATAGTTAAATACATGCTCCTATAACTTATATGCTAATCAGAATATAATAAATTTATCTATTAAAAACTCTAAGCTTTAATATACTAGCAATGGATATAGAATCATTTAGTCCTGGAAGATGTGTTGCATTCAAATAAACCTGCCACCAATATTCCCTGGACTCTAAAATTAATTTCCAAGGACCCTTTCTTGGAGATGGTCGTACTTGTTCTAATATTATGAAGCCAAATCTATGTGTATCATTATGTGAAATATGCCTGAATAGAGCATTATTAGTTGATTTTCTAGCAATATCATAAATATGCTCATAAATACGTTGTTTTATTTTCCGCTCAGTTTTACCTATGTAAAAAACCGAGCATTGTCTACATATTGCTGCATAAACTACTCCAGAGGCATTACAATTATATTTTCCTTTCACTTTTATGTAATTACCATTAATGTAAACATGTTCAGCCTCAATAATATATGAACAATAATTACATATGTTGCATTTTCTCATACATCCATTGTTTACATCTGATATAGGTCCAAAATTGCACCAGTCTTTTAAATTTTTGTCCCTTTTATATACAATTAAGGGTTGTTTTCCTAATATATTTTCCATTGACATATCACTATTCAATAAAGTCCAATTTTTCATAATTAAGTCTTTTATGTGACCAGAATCTTGCGTATATGTAGTGATGAACGCCAAATTACACTTTATATTGGGCCTATCATTAATGGTGGTGTCAGAAATTCTGCCATTATTATTTTGTGTGTTACTTATATATCGATTACTGACTATTGAATCTTGCTGACTATCACTGAAGATAAATGTATTTTCTAACAATGGTTTGTAAAATCCGTTAGATCTTTTATTAATAACTTCATTTACTATTCCATCCACAAAATGTTTTGGATAATCTCTGTTTAAAAACATGTTTGCTATAAATTGACATTCATTTTCAAATTCATCAAAATTTGAGACAATACGTGCAGCTCGAACCAATTGACCTTTTAAAACTGCTTTTTTTATACGTGGAGGATGATGGCTGTCAAAATGTAAAAATTTGTTAGAATAAGTTTTTTTGCGATAAATATTAGATTTTAAAGAATTCTTATATATATATTTCTGTAAATAAATATCCAAATAAGCTATACTTTGATTTCCTATTTCATGGGTAAAAAACAAAAATTCAGTAGTGCTATTTATATATTGGATGAAAGCCTCAATTAATTCTACTGGACCCTTCCAGATAAAAAACAAATCATCTAGAAACCGGCTATACATCTCAATGTGCTGCATAAATTCTGATGGAAATAAGTATCTATTTTCCCAAACTGCCATGATGACATTTGCATATAGAGTGCCTACAGGAGAACCCATCACCACTCCCTTTATTTGTTTGAAATATTGACCATCATGGAAAATATAGTTATTGGTTAATACCAATTCCAATAAATCTACCATAGCATTAAGCTGATCTTGAGGTATTGGTATTATTTCAAAAAAGAATTCAGAGAACCAAGTAATACCTAACTGATGAGGTATACAAGTGAAAAGATCTTTTACATCGACTGTAATGAAATTAATATTTTCCACATTGTTAATGCTTAGTTTATTTATCCTAGTAAGAAAATCCCAAGAATCCCTACAAATGTATGCTAAACTTTTTATTTTCTCTTTTAATATTATATCAATATATTTTGCTATATGATATGTTTTTGAGCCCCCTGCATCCACTATGGGATGCATTGGTGGATTATACAAGTTTTTATGTATTTTAGGTGCTCCAAACATTATAGGAATTCTGGGATTGTCCACTTTCATATACAAATATGCCTCATTAGTTATTTGCCCCTGCCAAAGCATATCCTCAAGACTGTAGTCAATTCTAGAATAAGAAATGTTAATTTCATTAATTGAGACTTCTCCCACTATTCTGTCTCCCACTATAATATTCCACACTATACCCCTCAATAGCAGGTAGATCTCTCTGCTATGGAAATATGAGCATAAACATGAAAATGCAACTAATAACAAGTGGTAAACAGCGATTAATTTCTCTGCTGCAGGACACCATGGATTAACAGTCTTAGTGTCATTATTGTAATTCCACCTTGCCCTTACTAATGATGTCTCTTATTAACTGGTAAGTCAAGTTGTTAAAGAAGCCAGACACAGCACAATGTCTAGATGCCATATTGATTTATGGTTGTTACCTGGAAGTATTCAAAAAATGCACTATAGGCTTGAATGAAATGAAAGATGTAAACAAACGAAAGTCATACCCATCTCATATGCCTTGTCTGAATAATATTATATACAGTCACCTTACAGTCAGATATTAGTGCTAGCTATAATGACCAAAACATTTCTGTGACAGACACCTGCTTACAGAGTGTGTGGGTGTAAATGAAGCAAGTGAAATAAACGAGTCTCAGGTAAAATAATAGTTTAGTTGTATGCTGCTGGTACAGACATAAAAAAAAGTTTTATTAAATTGTGTAAGTTAAGAGAAAAAACTTAAAACATGTTCATTACAAGTTAATAGATATATTTTTTACTGTTACTGCATTTAAATACTCTACTCAGTAATCACAAAGGGCAGGATTCATGAAGGCTTGCACGGAGTCTAAGAGTAGTGTAAGACTCCATGCAGCCCTCGTGATCCAGGTACAGCCCGAAATTCCGTGTAAGAGACCAGTAAACGCCTCTTACACGGAGGCGTGGATATGCTGCCTAATCACCTCACTTGCAGCCGAAAGGCATGCAAATGAGGTAGATTAGCGATCCAGGAAGCCCAAAGCAGCCCGTGTAAGAGCCATTTTAGCTGCAGAAATGTAACTCAGTTGACAACCGAGTACTGGTCGTTTCTACAAATAACCTAATGGAGCCATGTCAGCTCCAAATAAAGGGTGCATATGTGTCAGGCAACATGCCAATGGCCAAATATGTGTGGCCATTGGCAAGAAACCTCGATGCAAATATAAGAAATAAATAATCTTTTTTTTTTTCGGTGATCGTGAAGTTTAAATGGAAGAGCAGCAACCCATAAATGGGCTGCACTTATATAAAACACCACAAAAATGAAGGTTATAAACCCACAAATGTGGGTTTTATGCAATACATGGATTTACATTGCAGGGACCAAGCAGACCAAAACAACATGGCCACCGTTTGAAGGTGTAGGTTGCTAAGGGGAAGCTGAGTCTAGACATGTAACTAAGCATTAGTAGGCAATCTGATGTAAATGAGTGTTAGGATACTGAATTCCACTGTCACATAAAGCAAAAAT
>NW_025054480.1:0-9998 GCF_019279795.1 Protopterus annectens
CAAAGGGGTTCCGAAGTCGCAGCACTCCCAACCCGCCCGGACAACCAGCCCTTCTAAGGCAGAGGAGGACTGGAGGGAGGACGCCCTAGGGGCAGAGGCTCCAGGAACTTTGGGTCCAAGGAACCTTTCTCTGAAGGCCCACGCAGCAACCCTGAGGGGTTGCCCGACTGCTCCACTCGGAGGCAGTTGGGGACGTTTCTCGGAGCACCAGTGGCATGGGAGTCCATTACATCGGACCGCTGGGTACCCAGAATATATCCAGAGGTTACAAGATCCCCTTTCTTCGTGTCCCAAAGTTAAAAACCCTCCCCGATGTTCCACCCGATCAGAGGGAGGCCGCTTCAGCAGAAATTGGCCATCTGCTGAGAAAAAGAGCCATCCAGCCCGTCCCCCCAGACCAGATCGGATCAGGGTTCTACTCCAGGTTCTTTTTAGTGCCAAAAAAGACGGGGGACCTAAGACCCATACTGGACCTGTCCCTATTGAACCTGGCAGTTCCCAAAGAGAAGTTCCGGATGGTCACTTTGCAATCCATCCTCCCCCTTCTAGGGGAGAATCACTGGATGTGCTCTATAGACCTCAAGGATGCGTACTACCACATTCTGATGGACAGACGATCCAGGAGGTTTCTTTGCTTCCAGCTGGGAGCCAGTCACTACCAGTTCAGGGTCCTTCCCTTTGGTCTCACCACAGCCATCAGGGTGTTCACCAAAGTATTAGCAGTGGTTGCGGCCCACCTGAGGCTTCAGGGGGTGCAGGTCTTCCTGTACCTAGACGACTGGCTGGTCACCGCCCGGAACAAGGCATCTACTCTCTTTGGCAAGAGACTTCTTTCTTCGTCTAGCTCCCTGGCTAGGCATCACGGTAAACATAGAAAAGTCCAACCTGGTCCCTACTCAGATAATAGATTTTATAGGAGCCAGGTTAGACACGACAAATTTAAGAGCCTTTCTCACACCTGACAGAGTTCGGAATCTATGACTCCAGGTGCGGGCCATCCTTCACTCCAGCTCAACACCTGCGGAATTGATCCTGAGGGCACTAGGGTCTATGGTGGCAGCGATTACTCTTCCGCTCGCCCGCTTGAACATGCGGGTACTTCAATGGACACTTCAGGTGCAATGGTCATTTCTCTCTCTCCCCCTGTATCATCCCATTGCAATCAGCAAGGCTTGCAAGCGGTCTCTCTTGTGGTGGCTCCATTCCCCGGACCTCCACAGGGGCCGCCCCTTTTGTGCATCTCCCCCTCTCACCACAGTGACCACGGACGCTTCCCGCCTTGGGTGGGGGGCATTTGGGCGGACAGTCCAAGGCATGGAGTTTCAGAGACCTCCCTGCATATCAATGTTCTGGAAATGAGGGCGGTGCTCTTGGCGTTGCAAGCACTTCAAGCCTGTCGAGAAGCCATGAGAGTGTGGGAATGGGCGATCTCCACCAACCGCTTTCTCATCGCAACGCATATTCCGGGTTGGACCAACATCCTAGCGGATAAGCTCAGTCGCACCATTCTCTCCCTGTACGAGTGGTCTCTCAATTTTCAAGTAGCGAAACGTATCTTCGCACAGTGGGGGACTCCCTGTTGCGATCTCTTTGCTTCTCCCTTAAACGCCAAGTGCGACAGTTTTTTCGCTCTAATCCCCCCTCCAGGGGATTCTCCAAGAGATGCTCTGGTGCATGCTTGGCCTCCCGGTCTTCTTTACGCATACCCCCCTCTACCTCTGATGCTTCAAGTACTTCAGAAAGCCTCTCGGTTTGGGTGCAAAATGATCCTCATTGCCCCGTTCTGGCCTCAACAGATCTGGTTCCCTTACCTAAGGTCTCATTCAGTGAATCCACCTTGGATTCTAGATCCCATTCTGGATCTGATATCACACCCATCGAACCTACCAACTCCGAACCTGGACAACCTGAAGTTGACTGGTTGGCTGCTCCAGTTCCACTCCTAATCAGGACTCCGGTATCTCATCCCCATTTAAGGCCATTCTGGTGGCGGCCCACAAGCCCTCTACCAGGAAAATTTGCCGCAGTAAATGGAAGCGTTTCTTCATTTGGGCAGAGCGGCAAGGCCTAGATCCTTTCACGGTTCCTCTTCCTTTGGTTCTAGATTTCCTTACTACTCTCTTTAATGATGGCGCCAGTAGTTCCACGGTCAAAGTTCAGCTGGCGGCCATATCTCATTACCATGTTGGTCATGACTCGGGGTCTCTTATGTCAGCTAAGTTATGCAAAACCTTCCTAAAAGGCACCTTTTTGCTCAGACCCCCTGTCAAAGAAACGGTTCCCCTGTGGGATCTTTCCTTGGTACTTCAGGCCTTGACCGCTCCTCCCTTCAAACCTGCGCCCACAGTCAATCTTAAATTCTTGTCCTTTAAGACTGCTTTTTTGGTAGCCATTACTTCGGCTAAGAGAGTTTCTGAGCTTCAGGCCCTGTCCATGAAACCGCCTTATTTGATCTTTCATCCGGACCGGGTGTGCCTCAGGATCAATCCCTCCTTTCTTCCTAAAGTAGCTTCGAAAGCTAACATTAATCAGTCCATCAACCTCTCTGTTTTCTTTCCTAAGTATCAAAACAAAGGCGAATACAAGCTGCATTCCTTGGATGTTCACAGGCAGCTTTGTTTTTACCTTCATAGGACAGCTGGTCATAGGCAATCAGACCAGTTGTTCATTTCTTTTGCCAAATTCAATCTGGGTAAACCAATTTCCAAAGTTTCTTTGTCACGCTGGATTTCTCAGTGTATTCTGTTGGCGTACCAAGCCTCTGGAGGCCACGACCGAGGGAGTCCATGCTCATTCGACCCAGTCTGTCTCTACTTCTGTGGCCTTTAAGTCTAGGGTTCCTCTGGATGACATTTGTTCAGCAGCCACTTGGGCTTCATCTCATACCTTTATTACTCATTACAAGCTGGATGTCACTTCTAGAGGTAGAGCATCCTTTGGCTCATGGTGCTCCGAATATCCTTCCATGATGGCCACCCAAGATTCAGGTAGCTGGGGACTCTGTCCCACAGGTTGCTGACAAATGAATTCTCCTACTTCAGATTTAGAAGTTATGTACTTACCATAACGTTCCATCTGAGTAGGTGGATTCATTTGTCTGCAACCATCCCGCCCTCCTATCCCCCTGGCCTTGTCAGATGTTCTTCGTTTTCCATTGCTGCAGTCCTTACTATTGGGTATAGTCCGCATCCAGTCGGCCCAATACCAGAGAAGGCTGACGCCGGTCAGGGCGATTAGACTGACGCCAGTACGCCAGGGTACTAATGCGCATGACCGGCGCCATATCCTCAGTCTTTTTTGCCGTTGTCCGATGCAGAAGCAGTTTTATGAGTGCAGGTTGGCGTTTGAAATATTTCAAACCGGAGTTTCAGACCGAATCAGAGTTGGCTAAGTACCCGCTGGGGAACATTTTGTTTTTCTTGCCTCAGTATTTAACCGGATGTCAGAAAAAGTGCATAACTGTATTTCTTGTGGGAAACAGATACCTCATAGGGATTACCATACATTGTGTATACCTTGTTTAGGGCCTGAGCACGACGTTGTTGGTTGCCGCCTTGTGCTAGGTTTAACAAATCTATTAAGAGGAGGTTAGACTGTGCCAGATTAGTGTTTGGGAAGCGTTGTAATTATAAAATGCCGCCGGATGCTCCGCCGCTTCGGGCCCAAGAAGCGTAAGGACAAAACAGCGAAGCCTAGGGTTGATGAACCGCAGTCCCGGACGTCGGTTCTTTAGGAGGCTCAGTGGAGCCAGAGGTTTTGCCAGGAGTTTCTGTGGAGTCTCAGGCAGAAACTTTACTGTTACAGGATGTACCCTCTCAGGAGGCAGGCCAGGCTGAGGGGCTTCTCTGGTAACTATTCTTCCCTCTCTTCCCAAAGTAGTTGAAGCCTCTCCTTCTGTTGCCAAAACTTTTAGAGGAAGGCCAAGTTCAGTTTCAGTAGGGGCTTCTCCTAGCCTTCGGGTTCTGTACCTAAGAAACATATGCTTAAAATGGCAGAAGATTTGATTACTATGATTAGAGGTTCTATGGGCCCTCCTGATAAGAGGCCTAGGTGGAACCAGAGTTTGACAGTTTTGAACAGGGTTCAGGGGCTTCTGAGTCTTCTGCGGAAGATTTGCAGGAGTATCCTCATTATTCTGATTCTGATGTGGATGATGCCACTCCTTCGGCTTCTCCTCCTGAGGATTTTTCATTTTCAGAGACTCTGCATTCCATGAGGGAGCACTTTAAATGAGAAGGCCAGGATTACTCTGATTCCAGGAAGAGGCTGAGGGAATTCTTGTTTTACCCCAGCATAGGCCCTTAGCTATACCTCCTGTGTTGACTGTGGTGGAAGATGTTTTTGCAGAAGCCCCCCTGAACCCTGATTCCTTGCCTCCTGCTCCTGTTAAACCTGATAGGTACTATAGGGTGCCCGAAGCTCATAAGTATTTGTTTAAGAGTCCTAGGGCGGACCCAGAAACTGTTTCTCAGGGGCCTAAAGGTGTTAAAGCCTCTGTGGTTAAAAAAAAATCCTGTTCCCACTGACGAAGAGGCAAGGGCGTTAGATAGGTGGGGTAAGAGTGTATACTTCTTCCACTCTAGCCATGAGAGCATTGAATTGTCAGTTTCACATGCTGAAATATCAAAATTATCTCCTTTCACAATTAAAATCTAAGGTGGATGCTTTGAAGCGGAAGGTATTGATTGTAAAGAATTGCTGGATTTAGTTTATGTGTCTGAACAAGTGGGCAAGCATTCTTTGCAATGTGGTTTTGATGCTGTGCAGGCCTCTCGAGGGTGGCTGCCACTAGTTCTGTTCTTCGCAGGCATGCCTGGTTGAGGGATCAAAATTTGGCTGAGCATGTTAAGACAAGGATTTTGGATGCTCCTTTACAGTCTGATGTGTTGTTTGGTTCACCTGTGGAAGCAGTTTTAAAGAAAATGGAGGACAAAGCTAAGTCTATGCAAACTGTTAAAGATTTTTGCAGGTACAGCCACAAGTTTAGTAGAAATTGGCCTGCTAAGGGGTGGACATATCCTGCTTATGATTCCCAGTCTAGGGGTAGGTCTAGACGTGGTAGGGGCAGGGCCCAAGGTTCTTTTAGGCCTAGAACAGGAAGTTCACCTACTCAGACTTCTGGTGAGGGCAGGGGACAGTCCTTTCAGAACAGACCCAATGACCTGCCCTTTCAGCTGCCAGTAGATTCTCGCCTGGCAGCTCCTTTGGAAGGACGACTGTCTCTTTTCAAAGAAAATTGGGATTTAATTACTCAAGACAGATGGGTGTTGGACATCATTCACCACGGTTACAGATTTTATTTCCATACAATGCCCCCTTTCACTGGCATGCCAGACGTTCCTCCTCCACAATGAGAAGAGGATCACAAGCAAGTTTCTCAGTTACTCCAAATGGGGCCATTCAGCCAGTCCCTGTATCAGAAAGGGGCCTAGGATTTTATTCTCGCATGTTCCTAGTACCACAGAAGGGGTACACGTGGAGACCAATTTTGGATTTATCTCCTCAACACTTATCTGGACATTCCCAAGTTCAAGATGTTGACGTTACAACAGCTTTTTGCCCTGCTGGGCAAAGATCACTGGATGGTAACTTTAGATCTCAAGGAAGCTTACCTTCATGTGCCTATCAGGCTAAGTTACAGGAAGTATCTGCGGTTTCGAGCTGGAGATTCTCATTATCAGTTCTCTGCATTGCCCTTTGGCTTATCTACTGCCCAGAGTATTCACAAAGGTTCTGGCTCCAGTGATAGCTTACTTCAGGCTACAAGGACTTCAAATCTATCCTTATTTAGACAACTGCCTGATTCTGGCTCAAGAAAAGGAAGACCTTCTACAGCATCTGGAATATGTTATAGCAGTGCTTAAGATGCCTAGGGTATTCTGTGAATGAAATACAGTCCAGTCTAGTACCCTCTCAAGTCATGTGCTTTCTGGGTGTGAGACTGCATACAGCAGCCCAGATGGCCTTTTAACCCCGGACAAACAAGAGTCTATCACTTTACTTCCATCAACTATCTCATCAGTCCGTGCTGGACGTAGACAGTCCTTCAAGCATTAGGTTCATGGCATCTTGTATTCTGGTGCTTCCCAATGCCAAACTGCATATGAGGGAGTTACAATGGTATCTCAAAAATGTATGGACACAGCACTGCCAGGATTTAGACACTGTCATTCAAATAATACCTTGCCTTCAAAGAGAATTTTTGTGGTGGGCCTAGGAATGTCACCCAAACAAGGGACTCTCTGTGACCTAAGCCAGAGGCGAGCAGATTTACCGACAGATGCCTCGACATTGCTTGGGGAGCTCATCTAAATGGAAAGTGGATACAAGACAAGTGGCCTGCCAGACTACAGCATCTACATATCAACATGAAGGAGATGTTAGCAGTCCAGTTCGCATTACTGGCTTTCAAGGAGTTACTTCTTCCAGGGCAGGTGTTGATTCTAACAGACAACACAACTGTCATGTGGTACTTCAACAAACAAGGGGAACACATTCTTATCCTCTATGCAGGCAAGCAATGCTTTTATGGGAGATCGCGCCATTGCACCTAACTCTTCAGGGCAAGGTTTCTGCCAGGGAGCACAGCACTCCTTAGCAGATGTGTTAAGCAGACAAATCATGGATCCCCACAAGTGGAAACTGGATCTTCATGTATTTCAGAAATTGACAGTGTCATGGGGAACTCCAGACATAGATCTGTTCGCTTCTCCACTAAACCACCAGCTGCCACAGTTTTGCACAAAGGGGTTTCATCACACAGCTTGGAAAGTGGATGCTCTGTCTTTCAGTTGGACTGAACCTTCATGTGTATGCCTTTCCACCTCTGCCTCTTCTTCCAAAGGTACTGTTAAAGGTCAGACAGGACAGGCCAAGGATGATTTTGATAGCTCCAGATTGGCCTCGCAACACTGGTACCCTCTACTACGGAGTCTGGTAAAGAAGCCTCCATGGCCTTTACCTTGATTCCACATCTGTTATCCCAGCAGGACGGTTATCTGCTCCATGTCAAGCTTCACTCTCTTCATCTGACAGCCTGGCATATTCTGTGTTGAAACACAGCAAGTCTCAACTTCCTCAACAAGTTTTAAATGTGATTACTTCAGGAAAGTCAGAAGACCTAGTACAAGGAAAGTGTACGCAGCTAAATGGAAGAGATTTTATTTTGGTAAAGCAAAGAATTTGGAGATTTCTTGAGCCTAATTTGAGTATGGCTCTTCAATATCTTACTGAGTTACTGGACAAGGGTCTGTCCTTTCTTCCATTAAGATTCATGCTGCAGCAATCTCAGCTCACATGATTGTGGACCCACCATTGTTTTCGCATCCTTTGTTCAAGCAGTTTCTTAGAGGGGCAAAAATATAAGACCCCCAATGTAGAGCTCCTACTCCTGCTTGGGATCTCAATTTGTGTTGGAAAAACTTACTCTATTAACCTTGAGCTCTGCGGCTACTGCTGAATTGAAATATTTTGTCATGGAAGACTGCTTTTTGTTGGCTAATACTTCTGCAAGATCGGTGTCTGAGTTGCAGGCCCTTATGGCAGTCGCAGCCCTTTTGATTTTCCATAAGGATAGGGTATCATTACGCACTAATCCTTCCTTTATGCCTAAAGAAGAAGTGGTTTCTAGTGTGGCTTTAAACCAAACTATTCATTTGCCTACTTTTTATGCAGACCCCAAAATAAAGGGAAAAGATTTTGCATACTTTAGATGTGCACAGGCAATTGCGTTATTACTTAAGCAGGACTAAGGATTTTAGCAGTCTCAGCAGTTGTTTGTTTCTTTTGTACACGAGTTTTGAGTTCGCAGGGCAAGCCTGTGTCAAAACAAACTATTTCTAGGTGGATTGGCTTTTTGCATTGCATTTTGTTATTCCCATCATGGCAAGGGAGATTCCTGCTGATTAGGCCTCATTCCACTAGGGCTACTGCCACTCAACAGCATTTCTACGGGGTGGCAACTAAGGATATTTTGGAAGCAGCTACTTGGAGTTCAGTGCATACTTTCTCTAAGCATTATCACCTTCCTATCTACTCTAAGTCTAGGGCTGGTTTTGCCACAGCTGTTTTGGTAAGGCATGTTGTCAGCTCCTGCTTCTTTATGATTTGCCAGCCTCCTTACCTCTGCTTTGGGATTCTACCCAATAGTAAGGACTGCAGCAATGGAAAACTAAGAACATAGTACAGTTTTGTACCTACCATAAATGTAGATGTTCGAGATTCCATTGCTGCAGTCCAATTTACCCTCCCTCCTTCCCTCTGTGTTTAGGGTGGTTGTAGGTGAGTTTACCTGCTTATATTTTTTGTATATATTGTTCATGTTTTGGTGCAGGTATTTTGGGCCTTGTCTTTTAGGGTCTTCTGACATCTGGGGCAAGAAAGATTGAGGATATGACGGTCATGCGCATTAGTACCCTGGACGCACTGACTTTCAGCCAGTCCACGCCCTGACCGACGCCAGCCTTATACTCTGGTATTCACGACTGGATGCGGACTATACCCAATAGTAAGGACTGCAGCAATGGAATCCTCGAACATCTACATTTATGGTAGGTACAAAACTGTACTTTTCCTGCATAGGGTGTGTTACCCTTTGGTTAGGTTAGTTGGTGCAGGGCAAACTCTATCTGAGGTCATGTAGGGAGAGCAGGGCATTATGGGTTGAGGAGGGAGCTAGGAGCCTGATCCATAGCTGGATAAACCATGCCAGTTCGGATCCGATATCGGATCCATACCCACAGGTTGCAGACAAATGAATCCACCTACTCAGATGGAACGTTATGGTAAGTACATAACTTCTAATTTTGTGTTTTTACTTTTAAACTGTAGTAAACTGCTTGCTGCAATGTAACAAGCAGATGCTACAGTTTGGACCATACACATAACGCAAAATTGCTCGGGTTTAACCACACCTTATCAGTAGTTACATGCTGTTAAAAGCCGGTATTGTATTAAAGAAAGACTGAGATCTGTTGATTGCATTTTTCGCTGTGAACCCACCCTGACTAGAAGCTAGAATCAGCACCTCACCCCCTCACCTCTAAGAGCATAAAAAAAAAAAAACTTCACTGTCATAAGCCGATCTCTGCACTGCAAACAATTGGCTTATTATACTAGGATTTCATACCCTGTCTGCACAGACCACTACAATGTGCACCTTTCAGGTAAAAAAAAAAAAAAAAAAGAAGAAAACATCTCATATCAAACTGCTTTGTATCAAACAGTTGCTACAGTTTATACCTTGCCCACACAGAGTACTGCAGTGCTCGGGTTTTAATTCAAGGAAAAATAAGTTTTTTTTTGTTTTTTTTTTTTGTTTGTTTTTTTTGCTTTTAAACTATAGCAAACTGCTTGCTGGAATGTAACAAGCAGATGCTACAATTTAGACCATGCATGGAGCACATCACTCAGGTTTGACCACAATAATACCAACTTTTAAAAGCCAGTATTGCAGTAAAGAAAGATGGGATCAGCAAACTGCATTTTTCCCTCTCGACCCACCTTAGCTACACTACTGTCTCAGGCAGGAGAAGCATTTTATAAAACCCATGCAAAGAAAAAACATCTCTGGGAGAGGGAGCATCTAGTCTCACTGGGTGTTATTATTGATCGATTCCTGAAAGTTGCCAATGTTTATCCCTTAATGTAGAAAGTAACAGACGGTAGCTGCTGTCACTGTCAGCCATCTCAACCCTGTCTGTGGGCAGTCCGGCCAGAAATACTGCCCACTAATATACAGATACTTAACTGTTAAAAGAAAAAAAAATGTGACCCAGCCTGAGACATAAAATCTTTTAAGTGGGAACAGGTGCTGCAATGTCTTTGTTTAGTCACTGGAACCCAAATAAGAATGGGAAAGGGTATGCAAAGTAAAGGAATATGTAAAGCAAGACTGACAGTGATGTCACAAAATTCTGGGATTAATAGCTGATAATGTGGGTGGTAAGATTTTATACTTCGGGTCCCGAGAGAAGAAGCACTGTATTGAGAATTGGGAG
>NW_025054481.1:0-9125 GCF_019279795.1 Protopterus annectens
TTTTTAAGTTAGTTGAAGCCGGGCTCCCAACCTCTGGAACTGAGGAAAACTTAAATTCTACAGACTGTAGAGTCCTACAGATATCTCGGTCATATTATTGTTCCCACAGTGATGGTCATTGATGCCAGCAAGAGGTCTGCTAGGACTGCAACAAGTAACTAATTTCCCAGCAATTGATTGAGAGAGATGGAGAGAAATCATGGGCTGCCTTGGAAAGAAAGTTTGCATCTCTCTGTCACCCCGACCTTCAGGACTCTTAATTGTGCAAAACACATTCAAATGCCAGTAGGTACTTCTGTCTTAGTTAAAGTACAAGGCTGAGGAAATGCCAGACACAGCCCTGAGAGATTCTTTGCTAGAATTATATAATCTGTTTTCCCAGGTAGCAAAGCACTCCATTAAATAGTACTATGATGCTGTTGATGGTTTCTCTAGGTAAGCAACTTTGGGGTCCGTGATTACATGTTTGGTTGGGGGCTGTGCCCCTGCCAAACTACACTAAAGCTCAACTCCTCAGTGCATAACTTAAGAATGAGTTGTGTTTTTGACCCCTTGCAGAACTGTTTTTAAAAAAAAAAAAAAAAGCTGCAGGAGGAGATAAGAGCTGTGTAGTCATACAAACATTTAATGATCTTTATTAGATCACTATTGCAGTAGTTATTACTTCTGTGAATTCGCAGCTGGGTGCCCACTATCCAGCAGTTTACAGGAGCTCATTTTCCTCTCCCCAACATAATCTCTGTCTGTCCATATGCTTGGAAGAGCATGGTGAGAAAAGAGGAGCATAACATCATCGAGAAGAAGCTAGAGATGAGGAAAAAGTCCAGCTGGGCGTTCCTAGACTTGGAGAAAGCATATGATAAGGTCCTAAGAAAGCTGATGTAGGCGGTATTGCGGTGGTTCGAAGTACAAGACATTGCTAGAATTAGTGCAGGCTGTGTACAAGTACGAGCACTGTTCAGTCTCACGGTGGGGGGTTCCTAGTGGGAGTGGGTGTGTAAAAGTGTTCAACTGTAAGCAAACTGCTGTTCATACTGGTGATTAGCAAACAGGTCGGAGGGGATGGATCGACAAAATTGTATGCAGATGATGTGATATATTAGAGGTGCTCTGAGCAAGAACTTCAGCAAAGAATAGGGGAATAGAATGCAAAACTGAAGGCACATGGGATGAAAGTAAGCATAAATAGCAGCAAATTGCAGAAATCAGAAGAAGTTGACATTTGAGATAGAAGGGAAGATATTGGAACAGGTTAATAAGCTTCAGTTATCTAAGAGGGGTGGTTGAGGAGAAAGGAAGTTTGAGTTAGGAAGTCAAAGCTAGAATCAGAATGAATGACCAGAAAAATGCCAAAGAAGCTGAAAAGTAAGGTGTACAAGACAGTGGTGCAACCAGTACGTACTACTGTTTGTGGTACAGAAACCTGGGCAGTAAAGACAGAGAAGATGAGGAAACAAGAGGTGATGGAAATGAAGTGCCTGAGAAAGGGGAGTAGGATGCACACAGTGAGATGAAGAAATGTAAACATAAAAGCAGAAGTCAGAGTACCTCCAGTTACAGAAAAGATCAAAGAGAACAGATTATGGTGGTTCAAACATGTGTGCAGTAAAGCAGAATACATTCTGCTGAAGATGATTTGGGACAGTCATGAAGTTAAGAGAAAACAAGGATGTCTGGCAAAGAGGTGGATGGATTTTGAGAGAGAAGATCTGCAATAGTCAAGCATGAGTGTGGCATTGAATCGAGAGATTGCGACAGTTAACACAAAACTCTGATCCCATGTAGAAAATGGGGGGGGGTGGGGTTGATGGGTGAACATCCATTTCATCTTTAGAAACCATCTTGCTGCAGTTCATGTATGCAGATGCCTGTTAGAGCACGAATGATGCCTTTGTCCTCTTGTGTATGGCTTTGGAGCTCAGGCTACAATATGTACCCTGTTGGGGAATTTTTTTTCTTGTCCTTCTAGATTTGACCTTTTTGATTGCTGTTATTGCTTATGTACTTAAAAGGGCAAGTGTGACTGTGGTAGACACTTCAGAGATCTGCAGAGACTTCCACACCCATTGCACCTTCTTCACTGATGATCGTGACATCCAAGCTTAAGACATCTGCCCAAGACCTTTCATAGCTGTTTGAGTATGTTAGGTCTTTACCTGGAAAATAAACTTTTTGAGGCTCTTGGAGTATTTGGTCATGTCAACAAATGGTCCCTTCCTCCTGTTTCAGCACTGTGGATAAGGGTGGAGGGATAATATCCTAGTAAGGAAGGGGAGGCTGTAGACTTCATCCTCTTGCATGGTTCTGAATAGTCCTCCAGTGAGTCATTTTTGCAATTGTTGCAGTGGCTGTCCATTTCTCTTCAGCTGTTTGTCCCTTGGGAGGCTGCAATGAGACCAGAGTACATCAGATCAGACCAGTGCAGAACATAGAATTTACCCTGCTGTTTAACCCAAGGTCAGTAGTTTCATAGTTTAGTACTAGGCTATCTGCCCTGGGGCATTTGTAAGCCTAGCCATAGTGATGTGGCTTTCGCCACCCCATGAAATGGTACAAAAATGCACAGAATAGATTTAGAATACTGTGCCTCTGTCTAGTAGTGACACAGTGAAGGTCCCCTTATAAAATAGAATTAGTTTACTGTGCCCCTGTCTAGTAGTGACACAGATGTGACCACTGGGGTAAACTTACGATCTCCCATCCACTCATCAAGATTTCTCTTGAAGAGAGTTAGTGAGGGGCTCTGCCTAACATGAACTGGGATTCTGTTCCAGAGCATGGGAAGCCTCTGGGTTATGAATCTATCCCTCCAGCATGTCCTATTCATACTTGTGCCAAGGTTTAAGTCTTTAGCTCTCGTGGTTCTGATGGATTTGGATTTTTTGAGGTGGAGCATGTCCATCAGTTCCTGATTGGACATGGCCTTGTACATCAGGCACAGATCACCTCTGAGCAGGCGGTATGCTACTGAATAGAGCTGGAGTTTCTTTAGTCTGGCAGAATAAGACATATGTTGGAGACCCTTGATCCTCTTGGTGAGGTACTTTTGTGGTCTCTCCAGCTGTTGCAAATGCCGGGTGAGGTACATACCAAATGGGGCATTGTACTCAATCATGGGTCTGATGAGGGAGGAGTATAGGGGTACAATGACATCCTTGGATCTGGATGTGAATCCCTTCATGATGAGGTGTGCAAGGTAGAATGTCTTTCTAACCACTTTGGCAACGTGGGTGTCAAATGAGAGGTCGCTGTCGACTTGGGTCCCTAGGTCTCTGATTACTTTTTCCGTACTCAGTGGGTTGCTGTCTATTGATAATTTGTGGGTACTTTGTTTTTCCCAAAGGGATGACTATACATTTTTGGCATTTAGTTTAAGGCCATGACTCCGGCACCAGTTGTCCGTTTCTGTGAGGCCTTTTGTAGGATGTATGTGTCCGCTGGTGTATCGACTATGGCGCCTAGTTTGCAGTCATCTGCGAACTTTGTCAGCCACAACCCTCCCATGTTTGCTTTAACATCTGAGAAATAAATGCCGAACAAGAGGGGTCCCAGGACAGATCCCTGTGGGACACCACTTGTGACTGGCTTTGAGTCTGACATTGCTCCAGCGATTTTAACTTTATGGGTTCTGTCCTTTAGCCAGTTTGCAACCCATCTAGTGACATAAGGGTTTACATTTAAGCTGTTGAGCTTATCTATGATGCCTGAGTGGGGTATTGTGTCGAAGGCCTTAGCCAAGTCCAGGTAGGCTGTATGGACTGCTTTGCCCTCATCAATGGCTCTAGTGACTGTTTCGAAAAAGTCAACCAGGTTCAGAAGGCAGGATCTGCCCTTTACAAAGCCGAACTGGGTGGGATCAAGTGTCTGTAGGTCCCCAATGTCTCTGTTTATGAGTTCCATAATGATTCTTTCCATAGCTTTGCAGACCAGGCTGGTTAAGCTTATGGGGCGGTAGTTCCCAGGGTCTGTAGAGGTACCCACTTTGTGGAGTGGGACCACTGTTGCTGTACGCCAGTGTTCAGGTACATATCCTGTAGTAAGGCTAAGGTTAAATAGCATTTTTATGTGTGGGTTTAGCTCCTCTTGGAGTTCACGAACGCAACCGGGATACCGTCAGGTCCCATTGATGCTGTGTTTTTAGCTTTGCTGAGGCGGTTCTCACCTGGACATCTGAGATGACAGGAGATTACATTCAGCTGGGATAAGTATTTCTTCTTTTGGGGGTGAGGAGGGAGAAATTTGCACTGAATCTGTCAGACAGAATGTTGGCAATATCTGTGGGTTCAGTGTATTTTTTGTTGTTGTGAACTAACTCTGAGCATATCTGAGGGTTTCCGCCCAGGTTTCTAACATAGCTGAAGAAGGCTTTGTGGTTATCTTTAGTGTACTTAGCCATTTATCTCTCAAAGTTGGCCTTGGATGTTTTTATGAGAGAACGTAGTTTCTGCTAGTGTTGATCAGAGATGTCTTTCCTTTATGGGATTTTGCTCTGTCGTGCAGTAGCTTCCTTCTTTTGTTATACAATTTGTTAATGGCTGAGGTCCACCAGACAGGACGCTTGCCTTTGGTGGAGAGGGACTTGGATTTATTTGGGATTGCATGATCCATGCATTCTTGGAGATGTCCATAGAAAGCATTTGTGAAGGATTCAGCATTGTGGGATGTGGTATCCACTGGCCCAGTGGGCTTAAAGGATACCATCTCAGTCTTAAGAAGAGTGAAGTCTGCTTTTGAGAAGTTTTTCACTGTGGTCTTTTGTGCTGGGGTGGAGGTGGGATATGTATATCCAGGGTGATTAGTTTGTGGTCAGATCTCACTAGTGAGGGGTATACCTCGGTGTGGAGCATTTTGTCCCCATGTTTGTGATGATCAGGTCTAGTATATTATCTCCGTAGTGGGAGAGGTGACTAGTTGTTCCAGTGCATTTGAATTTATGAATTCCAGGAACCTTTGGGCTAGGGTGTTAGGGCTAGAATAATGTACCCAATCTATGTTTGGGTAGTTGAAGTCTCCCAGTATGATGGTATTTTGTGATACATTCATATCCTCCAATGTCTTCAGGAAGGCTGAGTGGGGTTCCTGAGATTGGGAGGGTGGTCTGTAACATGCTACCAGTTTTGCCTATGGTTAGTTGCACCTGTATGGTCTCTGATGCTTCATGTGTTGCTACTAACCTGGAGGTGTGGGTGTCCTTGATGAATATGGACACTCCCTCCTTTGTGGTTCAGCCCGGTTTTGGGGCGAAAAGCATGATAGGTATAGCCTGGTAGCTGGGGTGCTCTCAGGAGCCTTGAACCAGGTTTCAGTTACTGCACAGACGCATGTTCTCCATACTGAGGAGTGCATCGAGTGCCTGCATCTTGAGATTTAGACTTCTGGAGTTGAGCAGCATTACCCTTAGTTTTTTCCATTTTTGTTTTCTAAGGAGGTGGGTTTGTCTTTTGAGCCTTGCCTAAAAAGGCACTATGGGGTGGCAAGAGCCTTAGCCAATATCCGGAAGCCCAGTGGTGACAGGTGCAAGCATCCCTGCAGCAGTGTGGCTTGTCCAACATGTCATCCCAGCAGACAGACATTGGATCCCCTTAGAATGACACCAGTAATTGAGCCAATTATTTAAGCTGATCATCTTGTCTTTGTATTGTGGCGTCATTCTTGGTGAGGGAAAGATGCTGGTCAGGGTCATACCAGCCTGGGCTACATAATCAGAGAGCTCCTCTATGTCTCTTTTCATGTAGTCCAGGGAGGTACGTCTCAGGTCATTCACCCAGCATGGACAATGACAGTCATATTTGTACTTGCTTTGGAGTGACCTGAGTGCGTGTGTATGTGGCGGATCCTAGCTCCGATGGGCAGCTCACAGTCACCCTCTCCTTGTTCAGCCTGGTAAGCGGGACATCAGTGTGTATGACTATAAAGTCACCTATTACTAGTGTATCAGGCATGGTGTTTGGCCTTAAGGGCTGTGATTGATTGACACACTGATTTATTGAAGTATGTGTTGCATGCGTTTTGTTTTGAGGTGGTGGATTTTTGGATGTCTGCTTTGGGAGCCTCTGTTGTTTTGGTAAGTTTTTTATTAGAGCCTCTGAGTATGTCTTTGTGTTTTTATGTGTTTGGTTTGCAGTTGTGGTAGGTCTTTGTGGGACTGGGTTTGTTGTGTGTGTGGTTACCATCTCCTCCATTCTGGTCATGCCAGCCCTGAGTTGAGAGAGTTCAGCCTCCAGTTTGGATATATAGTGGCATCTCTCACATGTATTTGTGTTTGTTGGGAGGAGGAGAGGGTTGTCTGTGTACATGAGACAATTGTAGCATTGTCTCAAGATACCCAGATTAACCAGCTGAACTGGTAATCTACCACTCGACATGCTAGAACAGTATAAGGGAGTGCTGTGCCTTTAAGGGAAGTGGATATTCACAGGGGTGGTAGGTGGATGTAGTGCTTACTTAGTATGAGAGTGCTTACTTAGTAGAGAAGTTTGAGAACAAGTGCTAGGCTTATAATATAGCGGGTAGTCTGATTTATACTAAGAGTAGAGCTTCCTTAAGGGAAAATTTGAAGAGCACACTTGGAGCCAGAAGAAGTTTAACCTTTTAACTTTGCACAATCACGGATTTTAAACAGGGAACTTCAAAAGAGCTAGAAATGGTCCAAAACAACCAATTACTACAGCTCTTGTGCTGAGGTCACTTCCTACAGGGACAGGTAGGCTCCCCACTCCCACTGGTGAGCAAAGAAACTTCCTTCTATCCAAGTAAGGTAATGGACAACACAGGAACTACACCACAGCCCAAAATACAGCAAAGCCTGTAAACTGATCTAAACTAGTCGAGGTGGGGAAAAAAAGGATTATTTTTTGTTTTTAGATAGAAAACACACAGAAAATGCAGAAACAGTAATAAATCAGTTACACAGGCTAGCACACTTTAGTGGGCAGCCTCAACAGTTAAATTAAACAAACTTTCGATCAATTTTGACTAAAATGCAACTTTAAGTGCAGATATAAAATAATGCAGCAAACAGCTAAAAAAACAGTTTAAGCTTGTTTAGGGTAAGCTAGAGAAGGTATTTCAAGTAAAAAAACAGCAGAGATACTTAAATCCAGAAAGTAGTCGCTTTTCTGAGTTCTCTGTAGCTAGGACCACTCTGCAGAACCACGAGGGGCTTGTCTGAGTAGTATAGCCAGAAAAAAACGCCCAGAGGCAGGAGTTCTACACTGTTTCTTAGAGAGAAGGTGTCCATGAGAAGGAATAGAGGGATTATGGTAAGGAGGTCTGGTAACCCAGGCCAGCCTCTGCAATCCCTTTTAGGCTGATGCCCCAGTAAAGAAAATGCAAACAAACACAAACAAAAAAAAGCACACATTTTTTTCCTACTCAGAGCCCCCACCCCCTAGAGAAAGAGGTATGTCAAGATAATTGATTGGTTTAATTTATCCTGGGCTTGCTTAAGGCCCCAAAGCCTTGCCAGGCTGCTCAAGCCTCTCCCCTCTCCCAGTCTCCTGCTAAAAGGGAAGGAAGCCCCCCAGCTGAGGAAGATGAGCCACAAATCCCCAGCCAGAAAGATTCAGAGTAATCAAATTTTATTTATTATAGATCAGTTATCCATTGTATATTCTGTCCATACCTCACGCATGGTGCACCCATTTTCCACCTTCGCGTCTGGATCAAGACTTGCACTTGTCTTCCTAAAAACTAGAATAATTATCAACTGTTTTCTATAAAATATGTTTGTCCTAGCCCAGACCCAAAGTTTACATTTTTGAGTTGATTATAAAAGAACACACTTTTAATATACAGTAAAGACAATAATTCACTAAGCCTGCATACTTCAGTCACTGTTAAAATGCACATTCAAGCTTTCATGTTAATACTGATGCCAGAAAGAAAAGACTAATGTTTGTGTTGTTAAATTTTCTAATTTTCCCCCATACTATTTACAAAAGAACTGATGAAGCCTTTGTTATTCTCACTGCCCCCATACACTTGTATCTTCTGCTGGGGGGTTTGCTCCTTCTGTGTTCTTGCAGGAAATCTGCAATCCCAGTTGATCTTTTTCCTTATTATTCTGAATGTCCATAACTAGCTTTTTGTGGGACGTCCCTACTGCCTCCCCTTCTCTGTACAGCAGTTCTTCCTCTTTGAGTATAGTACATATATCCCACTTTGAAGGTTTTTTCCTCCCATCCTTGTCCTTTTTCGTTCTTCTCTCAACATAGTCTCTCTGTCTCGCACTTAAACTACAGTTTGCTTAAGTGATATCCCTCCTATTTCCAGTTTCTTGTAAGGACTTGTTTGGCTAGTGTCATGATCAAAATCACTACGTTTTTAAATTGTCCACATTTAAATGTGGGTCTCACTGTAGTAGAAACTGTCCTGAATCTCTCACTGCATCCCCTTCGTACTGTTTAACTGCTTCAGAAAGGCTTTTTAAATAATGTTTTAAATCTGGTCACCCCCCCCCCCCAAAAAAAAAAAAAGTATATCCAGCTTCCCTCCCTCCCCTCTATGCATATCTAACAAGTTAAGTTAGATTACCTGCTACATGTGTTTTGCTCAGTTGAATTGGGGTATAAAATATTTGTGGAGAGATTTTCAGCCAAAACGTGGAATTTCCTTGCTTTTGTAGCTAATTTAGTTTTGCAGCCATTGTTAAAGTATGTGAGAGGTGTAAATACACTAAGTGGGTTGTCCGTGTATATAAGGCAGTTGCTACAATGCCTCAGAATAGCCATGTCAACCAGACTGGCCACAGAGAGAGTCAGGAAGTGCATATCCATCGCTTACTGATCTAATAGGGAGGAGTGGGGAAATTTAAATAGTGTCCCTGCTGGACAGTGGCATTTGGTGCTGACTTATTGGAACATGGGCTAAATTCTTGGCTAGGCTTATAGCCTAGTAACTTCTTATGAATAGGTCAGTAAGACAAGGGACTTGAGCAACACTCAGCTATGTGCACACTGGATGGTGTACTAAGGGTATTTTAAGGGAAACTTGTACTGTGAGAGATTGGTGTCTACACAGATTAGAAGAACTAAGACACTTTTAGAATAATGAGGATAAAAGTTCAACCCCTTTTTTCAACTCAGGCGGATAACACCTCTCGAGCAAGCAGAATAAATTTCAAA
>NW_025054482.1:0-8692 GCF_019279795.1 Protopterus annectens
TTTAAATTTATTTTGCTAGCTTTTTCGGGTAAACCCTTTTTATGATCTCATCCACTCATCAAGATTCCTCTTGAAGAGAGCCACTGAGGGACTCTGCCTAACCTGGACTGGGATTTTATTCCAGCGTGGAGGGAGCATCTGGGTTATGAATCTGTCCCTCCAGCATGTCCTATTTATTTCAGTGCTGAGGTTCAAGTCTCTGAGCGTAGCTCAATGGGATTTGGATTTTCTGAGGTGCAGCATGTCCATTAATTCCGGGATGGACATGGCTTTATATGTCAGGCACAGATTGCCTCTGAACAGGCGGTATGCCACTGAGTAGAGCTGGAGTTTCTTTAACCGGGCAGCATATGGCATCTGTTTGAGTCCTTTGATCCTCTTGGTGAGGTACTTTTGGGGTCTTTCCAGTTGCTGCAGGTGTCTGGTAAGGTACATCCCAAAAGGGGCATTGTACTCAATTATGGGCCTGATGAGGGATGAGTAAAGAGGCACGATGACCTCCCCTGATCTAGATGTGAATCCCTTCATGATTAGGTGGGCTATATAAAATGTTTTTCTAACCACTTTTGCCACGTGGTTGTCAAATGAGAGATTGCTATCAACTTGGGTCCCCAGGTCCTTAATTACTTCTTCTGTACTTAATGGATTACCACCTATGTAGTAATTTGTGGGCACTTTGTTTTTGCCAAAGGGGATGACTATACACTTTTTGGCATTTAGCTTGAGGCCATGGCTCTGGCACCAGTTGTCTGTTTCTATGAGGCCCTTTTGGAGGATGCTTGTGTTGGCTGGAGAGTCGATTATGGCGCCCATTTTGCAGTCATCTGTGAACTTGGTCAGCCACAGTCCTTCCGTGTTGGCCTGTACCTCCGAGAAATATATATTGAACAAGAGAGGTCCCAGGACTGAGCCTTGTGGGACACCACTTGTAACTGGTTTGGAGTCTGACATGGCTCCAGCAATTCTAACCATGTGGGTTCTGTCCTTGAGCCAGTTTGCAATCCATCTAGTGACATAGGGTTTGCAAGCTGGTGAGCTTATCCTGTTACTTGAGTGGGGTGTGTGTCGAGCTTTTGCGAGGTCCAGGTGGGCTGTGTAGACCACCTTCCCCTAAATCAAATGGCCTTGGTGAGCTATTTTTCAAAAAGAAATTCAACCAGGTTTAGGAGGCGAGGTCTGCCCTTAAAGCCAAACTGGGTGGGATCCAGTGTCTGCTTGGGTCCCCAATATCTTTATTTATAAGGTCCATGATGATCCTTTCCATAGCTTTGCAGACCAAATAGTCAGGCTTATGGGGCGATGGTTTCGAGTCCGTTGAGGCACCACCTTTATGGGCCAGGACCCATGTTGCTGTACACCACCACTCTTTGGTACATATCCTGTAGTAAAGGCTAAGACTGAACGAGTGGTTTATGTTTGGGTTTAGCTCTTCTTGGAGTTCATGTGGGGCGCTGGCCGGGTTTCCGTCAGATCATTGATGCTGTGTTTTGCTTTGAAGAGGCGTCTTACCTGAGCATCTGATATGTCAGGGGCAGCACTCTGCAGGATAAATGTTGCCCTTTTGGTGGGGATGGGGAGAAGTTTGCGCTGAACCTGTCAGCTAGGATGTTGGCAATGTCTGTGGGTTCAGTGTATTTTTGTCATTTTGGACTAATTCTGCTTGGAACATATCTAGGAGATTCCCACAGGTTCCTAACATAACTAAAGAAGCCTTGATTGTCATGGTGTCCTGTGCAATTTTTCTCTAGGCTAGCCTTAGACAATTTTATAGGTGCCCGTCGTTTTGCTAATACTGATCAGTGATCATGATTTCACTTCATACTGTCACAACATATTATATACATCATAATTTATTTATTTAATTGTTTATCTACACATTCTACAAGTGAAACTCCACCTTGGGTAATAACCTGTTTTCTTTGTGTAGATTTGGGGCTCCAAAATATTACAGGAAAGCAAAACAGCAGACTATAGTAAATATAAACATTTGACATAGATTGTCATTTATAAATTGTTTTATAATATTTTACAAGAGTACAATATCATAGCACAAACAAACACATTGTAAGGTTGTTTAATGAGAAAACAAACAATTTGTTTCAGTTACAACAGGGGAAGAGACAGAGTGCTGGAAGTAAAGATGTGATAAGTAGGGAAATTCTTGACTTCAAAAGAGATAAAGGTAGACCATGGTTAGAGAGAAACGGGTTATTAATAAGCAGACAAAGAATGTCAGAGATGAGCAAGTGAATGAAGATTCTTTAGGAAAGAAAGAAAAAAATGTGTATAAATAGAAGAAAAAGTATCATAAAGTCAAGAGAAATAGATATTTACAAACTGCAAAGGGGTATTTGATGGAATATTTGATAGCATCACACACAAATAAGATTGTCAGTAGTGGAACAGGATATAGTAGTAAGCTGGAGAGAGGGATAATAATTCAGAAAAATGATTATAGCTGGAGGAAGTGAAGGGAAAGGATGGCTGCAAGGAAGTGAGGTGCAGTGGTGGAATAGGTGTACCTTGGGCCTCAGGCTGTTTCAAACCTTGTCCAACTACACACGATACATCGACCATGCATAAAATGACAGCTCTTTAGATTCACCTTACTGATTTTTTAAAATTATACTTCTTATTTGATACAGCAACATTTTTTTAGATTGCTTTACATTCACAGTCTTGAATATTTTGTCCAGTAAGCAATGCGACAAAATGTATTAAACAATAATGACAAAGTACTCTACTTACATTTCATTCATAAAAGGCTACTCAGACTGTTGTCATTATAATTCACCAACATGTGTACTCATCCACAAATGCAACGTCTGCTGCTCTTGGCCCTTGATGAATAAATGGCCTCTGTTGCATTAAACAAAATGGTGCGCTGATTTCATTGTCATAACATTCTGAACCAAATCAATTCGGTGCATAGGGATGGTTGGCTTAATGCAACCACACAGGTTCATAGTTACCAGGCATGCAGTCCAAGAAAGCACTATGGAGCCTAGTCCAAATTCCTCAAAGGTCTGAAGGCAACGTCTGGTGAACTACTTGTTCACATTCACTGAGTAGATCAATGAAAGTGGAAAAGATTTTAAACCCTGCACCCATTTTAAATCCTGGCACCTGACATTTAAACCCCCTGCACACTTTGTACAGGAAACAACTAATTAACAAATCTAAGGTTAAGGCCTATGCGTTAACTGCCAGACAGAGTAACAGTTTTAACTAAATGTAGAAATCCTTTACAACTAACTCCAGCAAAGAATTACTTTGTGTAAAATATACAACAATGACTACATAATGGATGTTGAAGATCAGACAGACAACATCTACAATCAAAACATCGTGACCATAACATCTAAAATCCATAACATCTAAAACTCATAATATCAAATTTCATAACATCTAAAATGTATAATATGTACAGTATCATCAGACATGCAAGTTATAGCTTCTTAATCTGCTAATCTTGTGGTATCAGCCATGAGATGTTGTAGTTTTTATTTCTATAGTTATTATTTATATAGTGTAGAAATTTATACCATTAATATAGTGTTTATTTTGCCACTCTGTATGTGTTTTTTAGGCCATACAGGTAAGTGATACAGACATTATGTGTACATTCTTTATGGTGATCGATGCGGGGTTAGAAATTTTTCCCACCGTAATGCGATCTTGGAGTTTGTATATTTAATTTATGGGGGTGTAATGGGGGTGCAGGGAGCTTGGCCTCCCTTCACAGAAATGTAGTAAAAAGTGTGTTTGTTTGCTTGGTGTTGTTATATGTGGAAGAGATTATTTATTTTCATGCTGTGATTTGTAGTGTTCGATGTTGAGATGCACATTTTAGAGGTTATGAAATTCGATGTTATAGGTTTTAGAGTTTTAGATGTTATGGTTTCGATGTTTTATATATATATATATATATATATATATATATATATATAGTAGCAGGCTGGGGTCTATATGACAGTGGGACTAGTTCATATGATCGGCGACAGAAGCATTTGCCCCCTTCCCAAATGTTGTGTGACCCCGGGAGTTGATATATATAGAGTTAGGGGGGGTGGGGGGGCAATGGTCGTGAGTCAAAATGAACCGTCTAATCAAAATAAACCAGTCGATCATATGAACTGTCGACCACTGTTCATATAGACCCATATATATATATATATATATATATATATATATATATATATAAATATCTATATATATATATATATATATATATATATATATATATATATACACACACACATATACATATATACATACATACATGTATCTACTTTTCTTCATCGAAATTAGACTTGTTTGAAAAAGAAAAGTAGATCCCCACTTCGCTTAAAAGTGCATTTTCAACTAAAACCGCACTTTTGCTGAACTATAGTTGCCGGATCGGCTAAAACAAAAAAAAAACACACAAAAAAATCTTTTGCAGGGGGTAAGCCCCCCTGTGCCACCCCCCCTACTTTAGTATTCCCACTCCGAGATTGCACTACACTGTACCACAATCTCAGCAGTAGTTTGTTTAGTTGTACATCAACACTAAACATTGATGTACAACTAAGATTACACGCAAACTGCATGTTTTTATTTCTTTTTACTTTCACAAGAAAATGCATTTTCGACAAAATGCATTTTCGCTGAAGTCCACTCGTGAATTTATGTTTTGTTGAAATGTAAATTTGATGTACTAAATGGATCCCATATATTGATCTATCTATATATATCTATATGTATCTATATAAATATATATCTATATATATATATATATATATATATATAGTCTATATATATGTAGTTTTACATTAGCATATGGCTGTATATATTTAAATTGTAGTTTTCATATGCATAGCCTTATATGGCTTTAAATTTTGGTTTTAGTTGTGTCATAATTGATTAACTGAATGTGTTTTTCTATTGGGCTGTTGTATTTTTGAATTGTATATAATGATTGTTGATCTTAATTAACACATACACACTGAAGAAGGGACTTTTCTCGAGCCAGAATAATACATTTGTTTTTCACAGACTGTGCATGTCCGTTATTGGATATGCTTTGCTTACTGTTTATGAATTTTTTTAGCAATCCACAGTTTACTATAAAAGTGCTGGACTGCTTGTTGGTAATTTGGTTTGTATGTCCTGTGAGGTAGCAGCCTTTTTTCTGCATGCAGAATTATGAAACTGTGAGTGCCTTTTTGGATGTGGAGTTTTAGTGGGAAGAGTCTGACAGGGATAAGGGATAAATAATCAAACAACATGTGTACATGCATGCATGCAAACACACACACACACACACACACACACACACACACACACACACACACACACACACACACACCACCTATAAAATGTAGTTCCTGCATGCTTTATTCAGGCCAAGCTTCATGACTTCAGCCCAACACGCCTTACTACTGGCTTCATCTCAAAAGCATCCACCCAAAAGTAAAGTTAAAGGTTATTTATTCAAAGTCCGCTACTTCCTGTTAACTGCTTAACCACTTACTGGATTGGTTGGTTGGAAGGGAGAGAGGAACTCTCATATGCATCAACCCCTGATGTTGTAGGGTCATATAGGAGCAAGTGCATTAAAATTCAATTGTTTTGTTGGCTGGGCCATGGCCCCCTGAATCTGTGTGTCCTGCAGCCGCCAATCTCGCCAGCTTACCATTATAATCCACCACAGATTATCGCCCAAAGGAAAAAAAAATCTCTAGTACTCTCAAACTACCAGATGTTAATATCTGTTTCTCTCTCTTGTAGCTAAGTAAAGCTCTCTAAGCATCTCAACCTATTCTTTGCTTCTAACATGGCTTTCTTTCTTGTTCTGACTCATCTGACATGTTACTTCTACAATGTCACCTGAAACACCCCATAGGGCAAAGATTCTAATAACTATAGAGGATGATGGCTAAATGCATGTAAAGTAACAGAACTAGGTTTCCTATGGTAAAGGGTATCTTTTTACTTTCCATCCTTGCAGTCCAACTACTCTCACATCAGAGGTTTTCATCTTTTACTGCTCCAAATGCATGCATTTTAAGCCTTGATATCATCATCATCATCATCATGAGCCCCCTTTTCCTATTTCCTACATAGGGTCAGGGTGTTACACCAACTGTCACCATTTTATTGCTTCAATGCCACTCTCCAACCTTCTTTAACACAAATGCCTGCCTGTCACAGGTTTAATCTCACACAATCTACCCCTTTTGTTTGCTGGACACCATATTTTCCTGTTGCTTTTCTTCCAGTCTGTCCCAAGTCTTCTTTACTAAAATTGTCATCTGCCTTCCAGCACACGCCTGCTCTGAGCCAATGTTATCTGTTCTTTGACATTCTCTGCAGTAAGAACTACTCTGGGCTTGTGCTCTGATGTCTTCTTTACTTCTTCCTCTTCAGTCCCACTGTGTGCATCCTACCGTCCCATTCTAGGTAATTTCATCTCCACCAGTCTCTAGCTTTCTCACCTGGGCTCTACCTTCATTGCCCAGGTTACGTGTGTCATACATTAGTAGTGGCTGCACCACTGTTTGTATACAGTGATATACTACCCTGATACTCTGTGCCAGTTTTCAAGCAGCCTCGCTTGCTTTCCTAGTTTTAACCTCCTCATTCAGACTTCCCCATGTGACATAGGCACGTCTACAAAGAACTGACCAAATCGACCTTTAAGCACTGAGTAATACCATAGCATAAGCAAGATTGGGAGACATAGATTGAAACACAAAATATTTAATACAGCACAGTGATTGAAACCGTAGATTCATTTACATCCTGGTAGTTGCGGTAGAGCTAGCTTGTTTTTCAACTATCAACCAAATTACAACAGTAGTTAGAAATATAGATCATAGAGGAAGAAGTGTCTAGATTAGAACCCGAATACCATAATGACCGGCACTGTTCTTTATTCCTTTGAACCACACATGCTCCTTATAGGTTGTATAAAAATATATTTTAACGTCTGCAAAACTAGAAATTATTGTTTGTTAGCTACAGTAGAGATGCAACCAAAATATGGAGTAATAATACGTAAACCTTATAAGAAACAAGAAGGAGTGAATTTGAAAGTATTAAGGAAGAAATATATCAAGCGAACCTATAAGGATGAAATGTTAAGTTATTATGAAAGACTAAATATCTGAACTTGGGAAGGTGTCTCATTGAGGATACTGTATTCAGGTGGTTAGCATTTAGTGACAGTTACCGGAATATTTGGTTTATCAAGTAGTACAGATGTTTATCTTCACAGATGTTGCCAGCAGGGTTTGATTCATATATGGGGCAATTGGCTGGGTTTGAAATGGCCTTCATATAGATATTCAAGAGGAGATTGTATTCAGATATATAATGCATTTAGTGACAGTTACTGGGGAATATTTAGGTTTACTAGTAGCTTGATTCTTATAAGGGCACTATTAGCTTAAATGGATCATAAGGGCAGTTAGACTATACTAGTTCATCCTCCAACAACCACTCCCCCTTTCAAATGTAATAATCAGATACCCTACTCCAGGCTCTATGTCATATCAATCGATCAATTCAATTGTTTGACATTTGGAAATCATTCTATAACACTTCATAATAAAAGGGCAAATCTACTGATCCATCTAACTGTAGAACCACAGTCATTATCCTCTCCTCCCTCCTCAAATCTTTGAAAAATGCATGCATAATCAGCTTTTGATTTTCTTAACCTAAACAACCAGCCAACATGGTTTCTGTCCAAACCATAGTACCACACCGTTTTTTATTTTAACTCAATAATAAAGTTACCAGCCCTTTGATAATAATTTGTCATTTTTTCAGATTATCTAAGGCGTTAACATGGTATCCTATTCCATAAGTTCATCTGGTGGCTAGCTATCTCAGCTCTTGACAGTATCTCATTCCATACTATTAAACAGGTTAGCCAGCTCAGCTATCGTCATGGTTCCATTCCATACCCATTCAAGGCCACACCTGGCGTCTCACCCCACTTACTTGGTTTCCAGCTATCTCTCAGACTGCACCGTCAGAGGGCAATCCTCCTACTCTTCCGCCCCTACCTATATCCACAGGTGTTCTTCAGGGCTCAACTCTCGTGAACTTTCTGGTCTATCCATTTCCCCAGTGGCTACCTCCTCGCCGCTATTCTCTCTCATTCAGTTTGCTGATGATTTCACCATCTCCTCTCTGATAAGTATCTCTAGGCCATCCCGGGATCTGATATTAGCTAAGGCTCACCCCATAGCCTTTTGTGCGGCTCCAAATTCTAAACCTACCAATTCTAGAAAACAAAAATGGAAGAAACTGAGGGTAATGCTGCTCAATGCTGTAGTCTAAACTCAAATGCACGACCAAGGCCCTTCTCAGTATGGAGAACATCGATGTTCGTGCCGTAACCGAAACCCAGTTCAAGGCCTCCCTGAGAGTAATTTCACCATTAGGTTTTACCACATCATGCCCGCCCCACACAAAGCGAGGTGTATCCATATTCATAAAGGACTAGCCACCTCCAGGTTGCGGGCAACGACGGCTCGAACCATCCAGTAACTAGCAAAACTGTTTTACAAATTGTAGCATGCTGTGGCCACCTCTCAAACTCAGGAACCCCACACAGCCTCCTGAAGACACGTGGAGGGTATAAATGTATTCCAAACACCATCATATTGGGTGACTTCAACTACCCGAATATAGACTG
>NW_025054483.1:0-8700 GCF_019279795.1 Protopterus annectens
GTGTTTGGTCTTTTTTAAAGTGGAAATTTTTAAAGTTTCTTCCAACTTACCATGAAAGTCCAAAAAATCCCAAATTCTATGAGGACTGGATGAAAAATGAGGCAAAATCTGGACATTCTGCAAAAATGTGGACAGTTGAGAGTTAAGACTAGAGTTTAGTTTGTGTAATGAGGTTATGGAAAACCATTTGCATAATAACTATACATGTCATGGTGGAAGGACAGATGTGCAGAAGAAAGAACAGGAGATGGTGGAGCTAAGGTGCATGTGTTTAAAAAAAATTGCAGTACGGACTAATCAGATTGACTTTAAATACTATGACTTGATTTTGCAGTGAAGGGATATGTGTGACTTTAGAAAATAGGCTATGCAGTTTCTAATGGATGCAGGTGCTGGTAGGTTAGAGTTGATTCTGAATCCTAGGACAGTGACATTTGATGCTAAACAGTTACATTTCACAATTTCAGCAGTGGTGCACAGTTATGAGAGTTTGTAGTCAAGATGCATATTTGATCTGGAGACTTTTCAGAAGTTGATAAGCAGATCTGTGGTTGTCTAGTCCAGGACACATACTACACTTTTAAATGGGGCTACTTTCCCTATGTTAAGTCTCCAACAACATAGACTTTCACCACTGCATTTTCTCTGTAGATTTCTATTAAGAGTGTGAGAGAGATTGGATCTGAATAGTGGGGCATTTCAGTGCTCTGGAAGTAAGGAGAAAACTGACATCTCAAAGAGCCAGAGGGAACTAGAAGGTCAGTTTATTTAAATGGGTAGCTTAAAAGGACATGAAGAAAGTGTAAGGCCAAAGTCTTTGAAAAGATCTAAAATTGTTCTGACTGGAACTGCTTCAGACAAACTCAAGGGTATACATCTGGGTGAAGCAAATATGTTACTGTCATGGAAGGAACTGAAAAGGGTGTACAAATAAAAAAAGCTTGCATTATGGAACTGATGACACTGCTCAGTAATATTCAACTGTTTAATGATGTAAGCAAGTTTTTTTACCTATAAAATTTCCTACCAATGTTTCTTTACTATTCATTAAGAGATGCCTTTTATCTTAAGAAGTTACTGTCTCCAAGTTTCATACAGCCCAAGATGCTACATAAAGGCTTTGCTTTGTCTTGATTCTTGTGACATAACTAAAATACTTTAAACTTCTGATGCTCCATATAGTGCTTTGATGACCTGGGCTGTGCATGAAAAGGGTCTTTAAGCATGTGCACCACCCTGGTGAAGAAATGGATATATTTGAGATTATGCTTTTCAGTACTGAGCCTGGATTGGTCAGTATTGATCAGTGCACTGTGCTCGTAAACCAATACAAGTAAAATGCAAAAGGATATACTATTATGATCTGCTACCACTGTCACTGGACTATCTTAGTTTTGATTTACTCAAGAATAAAAGAGGAGTGGTTAGTTCATTAAAAACAGACAAAGCAGCTTTTCGTAAAAGCATAAACAAGTGCACAGAATATCTTTTGTTCCAGAACCCTAAGTGCTTTATGCTTGTGCTACAAAATTTTGAAGCTGAGATTTGGACAGCATCAGTGGTGGCTGGTGACTTCAAATCAAAGGAGGGCTGCAGGAGCCAGCTGAATGGGTGGGGTCAAGGGGAAGGGGTGCGGCCAACCAGAAAGGGGAGGAGCTATGCTTAAACTAACTTTAATTAAATACACTGCCCTGGGTGGCAAACCATCATTATGAGAGTCCAATTAAGACAAAAATAAGTGTAGAAGAATAAAAATATTTCAATGCATTGGCTGCATGACTGCTTACTTAATATCTAGATGGAAACAAAAGGTTGTGAGGCATGAAAAAATAAATTACTTTTTAAATACATTACTGGAATGCCAGTCAAAATCAAGTACAAGCAAAACCAAAAGCACTCAACTCAAACCACTTCTCCTTGCACTGCAGTTCTAATTATAATTTATATTCAGCTTTATTAAAGTGCCAAGTAACATGCTGAAATTAGAAATCTCTGTGATGCCCCCACTTGTAAAAATGTTTCTTATCCAAAAAAGACCTGCTGCCTGACAACTATCTACTTGTTTCATGGGGAAAACATGTAAGTAAAAAATGAAAAGCAAACAATAAACAAGCTCAAGATAGATTGCTTAAAGGATTACTGTACAGGTTATGGACCACACATGATTGGCATTCTGTTTAGTTTACGGGTAAAGTCTGTAGAGATGACTGGAAGTCTCCAACAAGTGTAATGAGCTTTTTAAAATAATGGAATCCTGTCCTTTAATACCCAAGGCTTATACATTCCCCGGGATTCATGAAGCTCGGGAGGCGCGGGCTGCGCCGGCGGTGCAGTGAATAGCCAGCGGTAGCGCCATATGCATATTAATGAGAGTGCGCGAACCACAGACACGCGTGTGCGAGCGAGCCCAAGTAGGATGCGTCCGGGGGCGTGGCTAAGCCGGCATGCGGTGAGCAACCTAATGTGCTGACTGCCACGGTCCGCCCATAATAGTAATGGCAGCAGCCAGGGCCCGTGCAGAATGAAACGCACGTAGAGTATGCACCATAGTACCCGTCCCAACTAAACGGAGAAGCAAATACAACCCACGAAGGCTTAATTGTACCCGTCCAAGGAGCAAAGGATACGCATGAGGCCGCGTTTGTCCCGCAATGCACCGTCAGTGGTTATACTCAGAGAAGGTGTACCGCAGCATGTCAGCGCGCCGCACCGACATAGGAGTAGTGACTAAGGTTACCACCTGTCCCACTTTGCGAGGGGCAGTCCCTCTATGGGCAGTTGTGTCCCGAAAAAATATATTAAATATGGCAAATGTGCTAAGATTGTAGGACATAATGATATCCCATATTTAATGTAATGGTTGCATGACTTGGTTATGTCTGTAACAGAAATACCTAAATGTCACAAGAAACAGAATAAGCAACCAAACTGCCACAACAATAAGCTTTTATTTAGGCAAACAAGTGAAGTTCTATGCTATATAGTGACCGTGTGTATGTGTCGGCCCGTAAAATCAGATGTGAGTCCCGGAAATATCCCACCTTGGCAACTGGAAAAGGTGGCAACCCCAGTAGTGACATGGGCATGGTCACCAGGGTTACCAGCTGTCCCAATGTGCCATGGACAGTCCCTCATTGGACAGTTGTGTCCCTGCAAAAATCGAAAAAATGGAAAATGACCTGAGATTCCCTGCCAGAAATATTCCCGCAATATACATGTAATAGTAGCATAAAACATATATTTTGTATATGAAACACATACATGGCATAAGAAACTGAATAAGGAACCCAAATGCTAACAGAATAAGCGTATAGTATGGCAAACAAGTGAAGTTCTGTCAACTCCACTTGCCGTGGGTATGTGTTGTCCTGCAAAACCCAGTTTCCACAAAACATGTCCCATTTCATTGGAAAAGGTGCCAACCATAATGGTCACAAGCAGTAGTGAGAGTACATACCCTGTGTTTGACATAACAACAGGAAGGAACCAAGATACCTTAAACACAGGCAAACATGTGCATAGCAACATATCCCACACCCAGCAACGTCTTTTCATACACTGGATGGCGATGTTGAAGTGTAATATCCAGAAGCAGAACCCATGCATTCAGATGTAATACAAATAGCCTCATTGTAGCATGTAAGTCCCACCCATGTACACCTGTGCACCCAAACCTGCTAGCATCCATGTGCAGCTATACACCTACACACAATGTGCATACCTGAAATGTGGTAAGATGTTTGTGTTAGGCAGTGCCACGCGGGCAAACGACCCACATGTCACCAACCCACCTCAGGTACAGATATGGAAATGGCTGCATGTGAATGTGTCTGCAGAATGTGTACATCCGCATGTGGTATGTACCCGCCAAACCATATAGGTTTGCACGACACGGTGCACATAACTGTACACATGTGGACAAGTCGGGTTGTTGAACCACCACATCGATGATTAGCTATGCAGAGAAGTCGAACACATATAGCGGAACACATGCCTACCAAACAGGACGTCCTAACAGGGTGCTACAGGCAAAGAAGGGGGAAAGGGGGGACATCACATGTGGAGAGTGTTGCGGACGGGCCCAAAAACACACGGTCAAGGTAAAGGGCGGAACAACATGCATATGGCGGATGGATGTTGTTAAAAAATATATAGAAACACATATGAAGTGCCAGTTTAGACTCGAAATACTATATAATGCATTGAATTGTACCGAAATATGGCAGTAGAACTGATCATGCATGTAATTGGTGAAGCTAAGCTGTAGTGTGATGGAATTCTGACCCTGGCAGTAACCAGTACAGCAGGCTTATGTCTCTCAGCATTAATTATCTGCTGGGTTACAGAAAAAAAAATGTATGTACATGCATAACAGCAATCCTTCCACAGGGGAGGATGGCCTTGTGAGCTCTATCAAGATAAGAGTACAACTCCTTACCAGAGAGACAAAGCAACGTATTAAGAAATGAACTGACTACTGTATCGGAACAGTCCAGGGTCCTTGAAACAGCTACAATCACAGAAGGACACTGTAATTGACCAGGTGCCTTGCAAGGCTGTGTTATTCTCATGGGAAAACATTTTAAAAGCATGACCTCAGCACCCACGTATGTATAGACTATTGCGGACCATAGTGATGGAAATGCCCTGTGACCGACCACGTCAGTAAGGTGGGCAAAAGCTGATTGTAAACACTATATAAAGAAATTGCTTACTGTATAGAGTCAGACAAAACTCTCATACTTGGACTGTATATTATTTTGCCTGCCTGTGTACACTACTAAAACGTTGTGAACCCGAGCCTCCTGTGTTATTGACTGTCACTTAGAAAAGCCTACTGATAACTACAGTCTGGTTTTAACAACTTATTTGACATTGTGATCCTTCTTAGCCGGAATTCCCTTGGTAAGCTACAGGTCAGAGTGCATGGGTGGTTAGACATCTGCAGGAGAATTTGCCTAAATGGTTCTTCTTGAATGAAAAGACCTCCGACTGAATTGTTGTGTGTAAAGAGGCTGTCTACTGTCTGATCTGTGGCTGAAAAGCGGAAAACTGGATCCCAAGAAGAAAACGTGCACTCATAAACAGGAGGCTCAGGTAAGGAGGGTTTGCCTCTTTGTGTCTATTGTAGATCAGGGACCAGACTACATTGTATTTCTGTTAACAGTTGTGATAGCAGGTCGAAGACCAATCCAAATAGTGTTAAATCTGGACATAGGTCAGGGGAACACAGAGTAGAGTAAATAGTCATTGTAGACACTACAGTGGATACAGGAAAGGAGATACCACGTGGTATGAGAGAAGGTCGTAACAGTCGGTAGAGGATATGGGAGATTAGTGAACAAACACATCATGTGATCCGCTTGACGGGTGACGTGAAGTATATGCAATCGCAGAGAGCACATAATGTGAGATATTCTGCAAAATGGGGTAATAAATATGACATTGATGGTATATTAGACAAAATATAGTTACTGAAACATTGTAATCTCTGAAAATGTGATGCACATGTTCTAGGGTAACCACCTGTCCCACCCTGTGAGGGACAGTCCCTCTTTGGCCAGTTGTGTCCTGCAAACAAACCGAACAAATGGCAAATGTCCCGATATCTCAGGACAAAGATTTCCCAGATATCTTTTCAAATGGTAGCATAAAACAGTAATTTTGTATCTGGAACAACAAAATATCATAATAAACAGAATAAGCAACTGAAATGCTACAAGAATTGGTAGCTCTCCTGGCAAAAGTGAAATCCTGTCCTATGTACTGGCCGTGGGTATGCTTTTTCCTGGCAAATTACACGTTCCGAACACTAATGTCCCACATTGTGCATTTGAAAAGGTGGCAGCCCTAAGATGTGCAGGCGACAAAACAGCGACAATTGGGTATCCGTCAAGCACATAGGTGGATTGAGGTAGTGAACCAAAGGGAACAGAACACTACAAATGCGAAAGCATCATACGTACACAGAGAAGATCATAATACAGTAGTAGCGACAGCCCCCCCACCCCCATACCACCTCCGATACCACATCCAGGATATGAAGCGGGAGGGCAGGCTAGTCCCCACACGTTATCCTGTGGCAACAGAGGTATCACAACGACCAAATGTAACAGAAGCTATTGAAACCACATCCCAAACTCGTAACATACCTAGGGACACTCGAGTAAGAAGACAGTCACTAGAACAGAGTGAGGATATCTGTCAATTAATTGAAGTACCGAACCGTCATGCAGGACAGGAAGGCCAGGACCCAACCCCCGTAGTGTATAGACCGTGGACACCAGAAGATATCTGTAAAGTCACAGAGGGAATTCCCCATCTACAAAGTAATCGCTATTCACCATGCAATACCCCTGTATCTTCTGATCGGAAAACAAAGGGGGAATGGCGGATGGTACAGGATTTACAAGCTGTAAATCATGTAATAATACCTAGGGTACCGATGGTGCCAGACCCACACACAATATTGAATGCTATGAACCCACAGAAGTATCTTACCGTGGTACATATAAGCTATGCTTCCTTTGCAATACCTATACATCCAGATAGTCCGTATTGCTTTGCATTTACATTCAGGGTAACAGATACAGCCATACCCAGCTATCGGGGGATACTGTGAAAGTACAACGATATTCCCACAGGAGATGGCTAGCTACATTCCGGTGTTTACTCCACCCGGGGGCAGTCAAGTTCTACTTTATGTGGATGATATTCTGCTTGGGGCCCCTACCCAGCAGCAATGTATGGAAGATACAATAGCATTATTGAGATATTCAGCAGAACAGGGACATAAAGTAAGCAAGCATAAATTGCAACTACAGAGAATACAGGTCAAGTACCTGGGATATGTGGTATCCAAGTAGGGTAGAACATTACATGACGATAGGAAGGTAGCAATTTCACAAGCACCCAAGCCAACTACCAAGAAGGGAATGAAGTCCTTTCTGGGCCGACTAACATTTGTCAAAGCTGGTTACCAAACAATGCTTTGGGAAACTGTATTGTCTGCCTTAATCTTTAATACACCTATGGCAGCACAACACATACTACACTGGATTACAGTAGCAGAAACAACTTTCTGCAGACTAAAACGATTGATAGCTTCAACATCTGTATTAGGTCTGCCGACTAATCATAACACATGTTGTCAGACTGTAGATTGTAAGCGGAGATATATGACGCCAGTCTTGATGCAACAGCATGGAAGTAAGCAACGCCCATAGCTTACTACTCATCGCAGTTGGACACTGTGGCATGGTCAGTGCCACATTGTGTACAGGCAGTTGTTGTAGCACCCATGGCAGTACAGGCCCCGGCCTTAATGTTATTATACCACCCTCTCACTGTGAGAATGTCTCATGCAGTTGCGATCATTCTGCTGCAAGAGAAGATAGCATTCCTGACCCATGCTAGACATTTGTCTTGTTTGACCATACCACTGAGTCAACCTCATATGGTGATTGAACGTTGTACAACATTAAACCTATCAACGACACGTCCGACACCTGTGTATGGCACACCACACAGTTGCCTATATGAAATGGATGAAATAACTACACACAGACATATCACTGATAAACCCTTAGATGATGCAGAGGTGACAGTTAATGTGTACGGATCATGTAGACAGAGTCCTACAGGAACGAATCAAGTAGGTTATGCAGTAGTTATTGATAATGAGATTGTAGACGCCCAACCCCTGCAGCATAACGTGTCTGCTCAAGCAGCAGAATAGATAGCCTTAACACGTGCTTGTACTGTAGCGAAAAACAGATGTGTGGACATTTATCCCGATAGTCAGTATGTTGTCTGTACAGTGCATGTTTATGAGCAGCAGTGGAAGAATAGGGGAATGATAACATCCACCGGTAAACCGATTAATCATGGGAATTGATCTTGAATGCATTAGATTCCATTCAGTTACCCACTAAAGTAGCTAATTGTAAATGTGCAGGTCATAGAAAGCAACAGGATAACAGTAGGAAAGGTAAGGCATGAGCTCATGCAGCTGCAAAACAAGCAGCCTCACAGTTGGAAAGTGTTTGTTTGAATGAGGAATGACAACCTCAGACATTCTAGATGTAGAAATGTTACAAACAATGCAAACATCAACTACGAAAGCAGAAAAGCCGCGGGTATGACGAGGAGCAATCCTTGAAGACGGACTGCACATATCCACAGTGAGAAAGCCAATATTAACGCCCAATGTAGTCAGATATGGGCTTTGTGGAGCCATGGGTAGAGCCATGGCTCATCAGGGTGGATGGTACATTTGGTTAACAGAATACCCCTAACATACGGAATTAGGAACCACATACAAACATCATGAGCAGCGTGTCACATTTGCAGTAGATATCATGCACAGGGAGCATTTAAACCGAGGAGTGAGTTTACCACCCACCATAACCGTTCCATTATTTGTATGGAGTTCATACATCTGAATAAATGTGAAGGGAAGAAATACTGTTTAGTGATTACACATATATATAATCAAAATGGGTAGAAGCATTCCCAACCATGAATCCGGATGCAGCAGCAGTGGCAAAGGTGCCAGTAAAATAAAGTATCCCTAGATCTGGCATACTGTAAAGAAGCTACAGTGACAATAGAACACATTTAGTGAACCAGACAATCACGCAACCTGGGGGATTATTTTGTATTTCCATGAATGTGAATTGCATGTACAACCCAAACCCC
>NW_025054484.1:0-8262 GCF_019279795.1 Protopterus annectens
TAAAAAATGCAGCCAGTAAATAAAATCAACACGAATTTAAAAACACTGCAGCCACTTAAATTTACAATGTTCAGCACAGTAAAAGTAATAAATGCAGGCACTGCAGCCACTTAAATTTACAATGTTCAGCACAGTAAAAGTAATAAATGCAGGCACTGCAGCCACTTAAATTTACAATGTTCAGCACAGTAAAAGTAATAAATGCAGGCACTGCAGCCACTTAAATTTACAATGTTCAGCACAGTAAAAGTAATAAATGCAAGCACTGCAGCCACTTAAATTTACAATGTTCAGCACAGTAAAAGTAATAAATGCAGGCACTGCAGCCACTTAAATTTACAATGTTCAGCACAGTAAAAGTAATAAATGCAAGCACTGCAGCCACTTAAATTTACAATGTTCAGCACAGTAAAAGTAATAAATGCAGGCACTGCAGCCACTTAAATTTACAATGTTCAGCACAGTAAAAATAATAAATGCAAGCACTGCAGCCACTTAAATTTACAATGTTCAGCACAGTAAAAGTAATAAATGCAGGCACTGCAGCCACTTAAATTTACAATGTTCAGCACAGTAAAAGTAATAAATGCAGGCACTGCAGCCACTTAAATTTACAATGTTCAGCACAGTAAAAGTAATAAATGCAGGCACTGCAGCCACTTAAATTTACAATGTTCAGCACAGTAAAAGTAATAAATGCAGGCACTGCAGCCACTTAAATTTACAATGTTCAGCACAGTAAAAGTAATAAATGCAGGCACTGCAGCCACTTAAATTTACAATGTTCAGCACAGTAAAAGTAATAAATGCAGGCACTGCAGCCACTTAAATTTACAATGTTCAGCACAGTAAAAGTAATAAATGCAGGCACTGCAGCCACTTAAATTTACAATGTTCAGCACAGTAAAAGTAATAAATGCAGGCACTGCAGCCACTTAAATTTACAATGTTCAGCACAGTAAAAGTAATAAATGCAGGCACTGCAGCCACTTAAATTTACAATGTTCAGCACAGTAAAAGTAATAAATGCAAGCACTGCAGCCACTTAAATTTACAATGTTCAGCACAGTAAAAGTAATAAATGCAGGCACTGCAGCCACTTAAATTTACAATGTTCAGCACAGTAAAAGTAATAAATGCAGGCACTGCAGCCACTTAAATTTACAATGTTCAGCACAGTAAAAGTAATAAATGCAGGCACTGCAGCCACTTAAATTTACAATGTTCAGCACAGTAAAAGTAATAAATGCAGGCACTGCAGCCACTTAAATTTACAATGTTCAGCACAGTAAAAGTAATAAATGCAGGCACTGCAGCCACTTAAATTTACAATGTTCAGCACAGTAAAAGTAATAAATGCAGGCACTGCAGCCACTTAAATTTACAATGTTCAGCACAGTAAAAGTAATAAATGCAGGCACTGCAGCCACTTAAATTTACAATGTTCAGCACAGTAAAAGTAATAAATGCAGGCACTGCAGCCACTTAAATTTACAATGTTCAGCACAGTAAAAGTAATAAATGCAGGCACTGCAGCCACTTAAATTTACAATGTTCAGCACAGTAAAAATAATAAATGCAGGCACTGCAGCCACTTAAATATACAATGTTCAGCACAGTAAAAGTAATAAATGCAGGCACTGCAGCCACTTAAATTTACAATGTTCAGCACAGTAAAAGTAATAAATGCAGGCACTGCAGCCACTTAAATTTACAATGTTCAGCACAGTAAAAGTAATAAATGCAGGCACTGCAGCCACTTAAATTTACAATGTTCAGCACAGTAAAAGTAATAAATGCAGGCACTGCAGCCACTTAAATTTACAATGTTCAGCACAGTAAAAGTAATAAATGCAAGCACTGCAGCCACTTAAATTTACAATGTTCAGCACAGTAAAAGTAATAAATGCAGGCACTGCAGCCACTTAAATTTACAATGTTCAGCACAGTAAAAGTAATAAATGCAGGCACTGCAGCCACTTAAATTTACAATGTTCAGCACAGTAAAAGTAATAAATGCAGGCACTGCAGCCACTTAAATTTACAATGTTCAGCACAGTAAAAGTAATAAATGCAGGCACTGCAGCCACTTAAATTTACAATGTTCAGCACAGTAAAAGTAATAAATGCAGGCACTGCAGCCACTTAAATTTACAATGTTCAGCACAGTAAAAGTAATAAATGCAGGCACTGCAGCCACTTAAATTTACAATGTTCAGCACAGTAAAAGTAATAAATGCAGGCACTGCAGCCACTTAAATTTACAATGTTCAGCACAGTAAAAGTAATAAATGCAGGCACTGCAGCCACTTAAATTTACAATGTTCAGCACAGTAAAAGTAATAAATGCAGGCACTGCAGCCACTTAAATTTACAATGTTCAGCACAGTAAAAGTAATAAATGCAGGCACTGCAGCCACTTAAATTTACAATGTTCAGCACAGTAAAAGTAATAAATGCAGGCACTGCAGCCACTTAAATTTACAATGTTCAGCACAGTAAAAGTAATAAATGCAGGCACTGCAGCCACTTAAATTTACAATGTTCAGCACAGTAAAAGTAATAAATGCAAGCACTGCAGCCACTTAAATTTACAATGTTCAGCACAGTAAAAGTAATAAATGCAGGCACTGCAGCCACTTAAATTTACAATGTTCAGCACAGTAAAAGTAATAAATGCAGGCACTGCAGCCACTTAAATTTACAATGTTCAGCACAGTAAAAGTAATAAATGCAGGCACTGCAGCCACTTAAATTTACAATGTTCAGCACAGTAAAAGTAATAAATGCAGGCACTGCAGCCACTTAAATTTACAATGTTCAGCACAGTAAAAGTAATAAATGCAGGCACTGCAGCCACTTAAATTTACAATGTTCAGCACAGTAAAAGTAATAAATGCAGGCACTGCAGCCACTTAAATTTACAATGTTCAGCACAGTAAAAGTAATAAATGCAGGCACTGCAGCCACTTAAATTTACAATGTTCAGCACAGTAAAAGTAATAAATGCAGGCACTGCAGCCACTTAAATTTACAATGTTCAGCACAGTAAAAGTAATAAATGCAGGCACTGCAGCCACTTAAATTTACAATGTTCAGCACAGTAAAAGTAATAAATGCAAGCACTGCAGCCACTTAAATTTACAATGTTCAGCACAGTAAAAGTAATAAATGCAGGCACTGCAGCCACTTAAATTTACAATGTTCAGCACAGTAAAAGTAATAAATGCAGGCACTGCAGCCACTTAAATTTACAATGTTCAGCACAGTAAAAGTAATAAATGCAAGCACTGCAGCCACTTAAATTTACAATGTTCAGCACAGTAAAAGTAATAAATGCAGGCACTGCAGCCACTTAAATTTACAATGTTCAGCACAGTAAAAGTAATAAATGCAAGCACTGCAGCCACTTAAATTTACAATGTTCAGCACAGTAAAAGTAATAAATGCAGGCACTGCAGCCACTTAAATTTACAATGTTCAGCACAGTAAAAGTAATAAATGCAGGCACTGCAGCCACTTAAATTTACAATGTTCAGCACAGTAAAAGTAATAAATGCAGGCACTGCAGCCACTTAAATTTACAATGTTCAGCACAGTAAAAGTAATAAATGCAAGCACTGCAGCCACTTAAATTTACAATGTTCAGCACAGTAAAAGTAATAAATGCAGGCACTGCAGCCACTTAAATTTACAATGTTCAGCACAGTAAAAGTAATAAATGCAAGCACTGCAGCCACTTAAATTTACAATGTTCAGCACAGTAAAAGTAATAAATGCAGGCACTGCAGCCACTTAAATTTACAATGTTCAGCACAGTAAAAGTAATAAATGCAGGCACTGCAGCCACTTAAATTTACAATGTTCAGCACAGTAAAAGTAATAAATGCAGGCACTGCAGCCACTTAAATTTACAATGTTCAGCACAGTAAAAGTAATAAATGCAGGCACTGCAGCCACTTAAATTTACAATGTTCAGCACAGTAAAAGTAATAAATGCAGGCACTGCAGCCACTTAAATTTACAATGTTCAGCACAGTAAAAGTAATAAATGCAGGCACTGCAGCCACTTAAATTTACAATGTTCAGCACAGTAAAAGTAATAAATGCAGGCACTGCAGCCACTTAAATTTACAATGTTCAGCACAGTAAAAGTAATAAATGCAGGCACTGCAGCCACTTAAATTTACAATGTTCAGCACAGTAAAAGTAATAAATGCAGGCACTGCAGCCACTTAAATTTACAATGTTCAGCACAGTAAAAGTAATAAATGCAGGCACTGCAGCCACTTAAATTTACAATGTTCAGCACAGTAAAAGTAATAAATGCAGGCACTGCAGCCACTTAAATTTACAATGTTCAGCACAGTAAAAGTAATAAATGCAAGCACTGCAGCCACTTAAATTTACAATGTTCAGCACAGTAAAAGTAATAAATGCAGGCACTGCAGCCACTTAAATTTACAATGTTCAGCACAGTAAAAGTAATAAATGCAGGCACTGCAGCCACTTAAATTTACAATGTTCAGCACAGTAAAAGTAATAAATGCAGGCACTGCAGCCACTTAAATTTACAATGTTCAGCACAGTAAAAGTAATAAATGCAGGCACTGCAGCCACTTAAATTTACAATGTTCAGCACAGTAAAAGTAATAAATGCAGGCACTGCAGCCACTTAAATTTACAATGTTCAGCACAGTAAAAGTAATAAATGCAAGCACTGCAGCCACTTAAATTTACAATGTTCAGCACAGTAAAAGTAATAAATGCAAGCACTGCAGCCACTTAAATTTACAATGTTCAGCACAGTAAAAGTAATAAATGCAGGCACTGCAGCCACTTAAATTTACAATGTTCAGCACAGTAAAAGTAATAAATGCAGGCACTGCAGCCACTTAAATTTACAATGTTCAGCACAGTAAAAGTAATAAATGCAGGCACTGCAGCCACTTAAATTTACAATGTTCAGCACAGTAAAAGTAATAAATGCAGGCACTGCAGCCACTTAAATTTACAATGTTCAGCACAGTAAAAGTAATAAATGCAGGCACTGCAGCCACTTAAATTTACAATGTTCAGCACAGTAAAAGTAATAAATGCAGGCACTGCAGCCACTTAAATTTACAATGTTCAGCACAGTAAAAGTAATAAATGCAGGCACTGCAGCCACTTAAATTTACAATGTTCAGCACAGTAAAAGTAATAAATGCAGGCACTGCAGCCACTTAAATTTACAATGTTCAGCACAGTAAAAGTAATAAATGCAAGCACTGCAGCCACTTAAATTTACAATGTTCAGCACAGTAAAAGTAATAAATGCAGGCACTGCAGCCACTTAAATTTACAATGTTCAGCACAGTAAAAGTAATAAATGCAGGCACTGCAGCCACTTAAATTTACAATGTTCAGCACAGTAAAAGTAATAAATGCAGGCACTGCAGCCACTTAAATTTACAATGTTCAGCACAGTAAAAGTAATAAATGCAGGCACTGCAGCCACTTAAATTTACAATGTTCAGCACAGTAAAAGTAATAAATGCAGGCACTGCAGCCACTTAAATTTACAATGTTCAGCACAGTAAAAGTAATAAATGCAAGCACTGCAGCCACTTAAATTTACAATGTTCAGCACAGTAAAAGTAATAAATGCAGGCACTGCAGCCACTTAAATTTACAATGTTCAGCACAGTAAAAGTAATAAATGCAGGCACTGCAGCCACTTAAATTTACAATGTTCAGCACAGTAAAAGTAATAAATGCAGGCACTGCAGCCACTTAAATTTACAATGTTCAGCACAGTAAAAGTAATAAATGCAGGCACTGCAGCCACTTAAATTTACAATGTTCAGCACAGTAAAAGTAATAAATGCAGGCACTGCAGCCACTTAAATTTACAATGTTCAGCACAGTAAAAGTAATAAATGCAGGCACTGCAGCCACTTAAATTTACAATGTTCAGCACAGTAAAAGTAATAAATGCAGGCACTGCAGCCACTTAAATTTACAATGTTCAGCACAGTAAAAGTAATAAATGCAGGCACTGCAGCCACTTAAATTTACAATGTTCAGCACAGTAAAAGTAATAAATGCAGGCACTGCAGCCACTTAAATTTACAATGTTCAGCACAGTAAAAGTAATAAATGCAGGCACTGCAGCCACTTAAATTTACAATGTTCAGCACAGTAAAAGTAATAAATGCAGGCACTGCAGCCACTTAAATTTACAATGTTCAGCACAGTAAAAGTAATAAATGCAGGCACTGCAGCCACTTAAATTTACAATGTTCAGCACAGTAAAAGTAATAAATGCAGGCACTGCAGCCACTTAAATTTACAATGTTCAGCACAGTAAAAGTAATAAATGCAGGCACTGCAGCCACTTAAATTTACAATGTTCAGCACAGTAAAAGTAATAAATGCAAGCACTGCAGCCACTTAAATTTACAATGTTCAGCACAGTAAAAGTAATAAATGCAGGCACTGCAGCCACTTAAATTTACAATGTTCAGCACAGTAAAAGTAATAAATGCAGGCACTGCAGCCACTTAAATTTACAATGTTCAGCACAGTAAAAGTAATAAATGCAAGCACTGCAGCCACTTAAATTTACAATGTTCAGCACAGTAAAAGTAATAAATGCAGGCACTGCAGCCACTTAAATTTACAATGTTCAGCACAGTAAAAGTAATAAATGCAAGCACTGCAGCCACTTAAATTTACAATGTTCAGCACAGTAAAAGTAATAAATGCAAGCACTGCAGCCACTTAAATTTACAATGTTCAGCACAGTAAAAGTAATAAATGCAGGCACTGCAGCCACTTAAATTTACAATGTTCAGCACAGTAAAAGTAATAAATGCAAGCACTGCAGCCACTTAAATTTACAATGTTCAGCACAGTAAAAGTAATAAATGCAAGCACTGCAGCCACTTAAATTTACAATGTTCAGCACAGTAAAAGTAATAAATGCAGGCACTGCAGCCACTTAAATTTACAATGTTCAGCACAGTAAAAGTAATAAATGCAAGCACTGCAGCCACTTAAATTTACAATGTTCAGCACAGTAAAAGTAATAAATGCAAGCACTGCAGCCACTTAAATTTACAATGTTCAGCACAGTAAAAGTAATAAATGCAGGCACTGCAGCCACTTAAATTTACAATGTTCAGCACAGTAAAAGTAATAAATGCAGGCACTGCAGCCACTTAAATTTACAATGTTCAGCACAGTAAAAGTAATAAATGCAAGCACTGCAGCCACTTAAATTTACAATGTTCAGCACAGTAAAAGTAATAAATGCAGGCACTGCAGCCACTTAAATTTACAATGTTCAGCACAGTAAAAGTAATAAATGCAGGCACTGCAGCCACTTAAATTTACAATGTTCAGCACAGTAAAAGTAATAAATGCAGGCACTGCAGCCACTTAAATTTACAATGTTCAGCACAGTAAAAGTAATAAATGCAAGCACTGCAGCCACTTAAATTTACAATGTTCAGCACAGTAAAAGTAATAAATGCAGGCACTGCAGCCACTTAAATTTACAATGTTCAGCACAGTAAAAGTAATAAATGCAAGCACTGCAGCCACTTAAATTTACAATGTTCAGCACAGTAAAAGTAATAAATGCAGGCACTGCAGCCACTTAAATTTACAATGTTCAGCACAGTAAAAGTAATAAATGCAGGCACTGCAGCCACTTAAATTTACAATGTTCAGCACAGTAAAAGTAATAAATGCAGGCACTGCAGCCACTTAAATTTACAATGTTCAGCACAGTAAAAGTAATAAATGCAAGCACTGCAGCCACTTAAATTTACAATGTTCAGCACAGTAAAAGTAATAAATGCAGGCACTGCAGCCACTTAAATTTACAATGTTCAGCACAGTAAAAGTAATAAATGCAGGCACTGCAGCCACTTAAATTTACAATGTTCAGCACAGTAAAAGTAATAAATGCAGGCACTGCAGCCACTTAAATTTACAATGTTCAGCACAGTAAAAGTAATAAATGCAAGCACTGCAGCCACTTAAATTTACAATGTTCAGCACAGTAAAAGTAATAAATGCAGGCACTGCAGCCACTTAAATTTACAATGTTCAGCACAGTAAAAGTAATAAATGCAAGCACTGCAGCCACTTAAATTTACAATGTTCAGCACAGTAAAAGTAATAAATGCAGGCACTGCAGCCACTTAAATTTACAATGTTCAGCACAGTAAAAGTAATAAATGCAGGCACTGCAGCCACTTAAATTTACAA
>NW_025054485.1:0-2500 GCF_019279795.1 Protopterus annectens
GCCATCACAGCAGTACATAGATTGAGGTATCTCCAAACAGATCCTCAATATAGGAAAATCAAACTGAACATGTGAAAGGAATCTATATACAGTTTTATGCTGAATAACCTACTGCATAACATAAATATGTGAACTGGAATACTGCATTAAGCCTAGATGTGAGGTGTCATTGTAATAAAGTGTTGAAATCCCCTAATATTGAAGATCTCTATGCAGTGTAATGACATTATGAATCTGCGGATAATGCAAACACATATATAACATGTAATGAATAATAAATCAATGCTAAAAATCAAATATAATGCAATTAATATAAGTAATGCTGGCATTGCACAGCCAAGCTTTTAGTAGGTGGCAATGTGCAGGCAGCTAACCTAGTCTGCCCATTGGTATACTCCCCTTTACAATGCTAACCTTAGGTAAAGGTGGTTTTGCCCATAGCTTATAGCATTTTCAAAACCATCCAATCAAAACAAAGCGCGCAGGAACCGGTCCTATTTAAACTCAACAGGCGAGAATACATCTAATAACTGGTTGTAGCTCTGGCGTGTTCAGGTTTGAAATGGGAGAGGGTGTGCTTTCAGGTGCAGTGCTGGGTCATCCAGGAGTCCAGAGTCATGGCAGAACTCTTTGTGAAAGAGCATGACTATATAATCGCCAGCGGCCAGTACCAGGATTCCCACACAAAGTGGAAGCCTGAGACTGTCTTGCCCATGACCTTACCGCAAAGTACTGGCATACCCTTAAATTGGAGGAGCAGGTCAGGTATCACTATGCCGACCTGAAGTGGGGATTCTTTTGACTGCTGATCCGCGAGGCTAGGCGGCTGTGGAACCAGCCCTGTGTAAGTATAAGTCCACTACCTGTTTTAATAATTGCCAGCTCAAGTGGCACATGGATAGGTATGGCTTGGCACATTCCTCTTATGTCTTTCACAGTGGCAGGCATGGCTGCAAACCAGGGAAGCCCATGCCCGTAGACTACAGTGGTTATGAAGCTGCAGGCAGGTTAGTAATAATTTGTATGTACTGGTCATGGGAAATAAATCTAAAAAGTAGTAGTAAGTTAATTGCCTGTATAAACTCACTGCTGCGCATGTACTGCATACACCAGAGAATAGGGCAGCAAGAGTCTCATATAGGTTGTATGTAAATAAAAGCATAATAGCCTGACAATAAAGGTCTAACTGCTGGACTGCATGTGTTTACTCTGGTATCATATGGTAATGTAGAGTTGCAATCACTTAATAGTACTGTTGTATTAAGCACTGTTACCCACACTGTGCTACATAAATAAAATGTGTAGGAATGTCTGTATATGACTGTTGTAATCCCAAGAGGTCATATAGTACAACTGAGAGAGACTTAGACAGAAAACAGTGAAAAGACAGACAACAAAATCCAAATAGCACACTCAACTGAGATGTGAACTGTTGTATATTTTGCACACACAGCCATGGTTTGAATCCTGGGAGTGGTAGTAGGCTGTATGCAGAATCATACCCCACAACTATACAGATATGTCCAGAATGTTCAGTAAATCGGACCATATATGCTGCCTTTCATCCTGTCCTCCTGGCAAATCAGTGGGATGATCTCAGACATTTAAGCATCAAACAAGACATACAACTGACTGTCAGACATCTATAAGAACAAACCTGTCACTCTAGCAACTCCCCAAAATGTTATGAGAGTAATTAGCCAAGTACGTCCCATCTCCACCCCTATGTTGTCAAGCTGTGACCAGAGAGTGTACAGTAACTGAGTGAGATGTAGGTGCATAATACTAATGTGGAATCTGGTAATTTGTGTTTCAACATTCAGGTAGTGCTAACAAACATTGCTCCCACAGGTCTGTCAGATACGAACACTGTGCCTAGAAATAAAAGATATCCTGTACTGGTACTGTTTACCCTGGTATTTTATGGCATTGTTAGTGTTGCAGTTGCTCTGAATAATAAGGTATTACTCATCACTGTCACCCACACTGTACTATATAATACAACTGTCTAGGAAATCCTGTATAAGAGTGTTGTAATTACAAGGAATGTAAAACCACAGGAGACTTATAGACAGAAATCAGACAAGAGATACACAGCAATATCTATATAGCACAACCAACTGTGATGGACACATGGACAGTGTTTATTTTTAGCAGACACAGCCATGGTTCAAATCCTGGGAGTGGTAGTAAGCTGTATGCAGAATCATACCCCACAACTGTACAGAATTGTACAGAATGTCCAGTTAATAGGCCCATATCTGCCAGCTGTTACCCTGTCCCCCTGCCATATCTGTGTGCTAATCTTAGACATGTAGGCAGCATTTCATGTCATATAACTGACTGTCAGGCCTGTACATATTAAGAAAATATCAATGAAAACAAACCTGTCATTGTACAATTCACTAAACATTTAAGAGGGCAATAGCCAAAATGTGTCCCGGTTCACCTGCATGTGGTCAAGACATGCCCAGAGTATGTGCAATAAGAGATGGACAGG
>NW_025054485.1:7500-9521 GCF_019279795.1 Protopterus annectens
TGAATGTACCCCATATATATATGTATATATACATATATATATATATATATATATATATATATATATATATATATATATATATATATATATACAGTACATATGTAATATGTATATATATATATATATATATATATATATATATATATATATATATATATATACATATATATATATATATATATATATATATATATATATATACATATATATATATATATATATATATATATATATATATATATATATATACATCTGTGTGTGTATGTCTACATATATACAAACACACACACACATATGTATAATAGTCCCTATATTTCACAGTGCTGCATACTATGTGTGAGGAACATCACACATATTACACACAGATATATACAGCTGTGTGCAACATGGTCGGTTATGTGACATGTGAACCACTTGTTGGGACAAGATTGCCCTTGTCTGTGAAGTAGGGAATGGGAATATGGGGAAGGATATCAGGTATATTTGTGAAGGTGGTTTGGTTTGGTAGATATAGAGGACAGCCTACAGGGGTGGTATATGACACATGTGGCAGGTAAACACCCTGGATGGTGTGGTCTGATGTGGAAGATGAGCCCCATATGGACAATGGGAACAAGGCCCACCATGCAGTCAACATAGTCACAAATATGCCTGGCTGAGGCTGAGCAGGAGGAGCATGTGACCCTGTGATGTGTACTGATGCCTCAAGGTGCTGTAGCACATCCCACATGTGTCTGTGGAGCCCTGTGGAACAGACCCTGGACCTGACCTCGGGACAGGATCATGTCTGTGTGTGTGTGTGCCCATGACACACCATCCCTGAGGTGGTTCCACCTGAAGGAGTGCTGGACCAGTAGATGAGGAGGCCCAGGGTGGGTACCACATGTGATGTGGCCTGGTAACATGGCCAGATGAGTGGAGAGGTGGTTCTGTTGGCAACTATTCCCTAAACATGCTATTGTGTCACTGTTATAGAACATATGTGGGTAGTAATAGTCACACACAATCCTGGAACATGTCCAGCATGCATAGATATCCCCAATAACTAACAACAGATGTGCAGCAATCACATAGCAAGCATACCACATGCATATATGGAACCATAGTGGCCTGACAATGGCATGCAGGTGAAATGTCCACAGCCAGGAATGATAGTGCCCCCACAGGGAACATGGATACAAACACATAGCACAAAGCGTGGCACAATACAATATATGTCCCAATGGTAGGTAAGCTGTAGCCATACCTATTGAGTTGTCTGAATAGTTTGTTGTCACTGATATGATGGGGGGGGAGAGATGTGTATTAAGAACTATGGTAACCTTGCTGTATAAGTTGCTCAGGCCTGTTTCCATCTTTATGTCTTTCAGGCAAGATGTCCATGGCAGTTACTTATTCAGCAGAAAATGAGGTCATTCTTAACCACCTGTACAGCACTATCAGGTTTTTTCAGCAGGATAGCCCATGAGCAGCAGGAGTGGACCCCTGTGGAATGATGTCCACAGGGTCAATGATGTCTGCCTGCATAACGCAGTTATGAGCAGGTCCAGCATCATTATAGCAACCTTTGCAATGCCTCAGCGTGCTGCAGTCCAGGGGATCACCCTGCGGAGGGTATGCCATCCATCCCCTGACACTTGTTGAGGAGTCCTTGCCAGCCTCATGGCACCTGCCCACACAACAACTGGCTGAGACCATAGGTGGGTGCTACCCACACCAGCTGAGTGCAGAGGTAAGGCCACAGGCACATCAGTAGACCACTGTTGCATATGCATCACATCTGTACAGGTAGATCATGCATATGTGAGATGTCATATATATATAGGGGGCTTTGTTGCTGCGGGGGGAGTAGTTAATTAAAACCCAAAAAATTGGTGCCCCCCCCCTTTTTTAAGGCCCCCGGTTAAAAAGGGATTGGTTTGGACTTGTAAACTGTTGGATGGTTTTTCCTGTTTAAAAAAATTTTCCCTTTTTTCCAACAAAACCCACCCTTTTTTTTAAATGCCAAAAGCTTTTGGCCC
>NW_025054486.1:0-13017 GCF_019279795.1 Protopterus annectens
CTCTTGGATTTTCTCTTTGTGGGTGTTCTTTCTATGCTTTTAAAGTGAGGTTTCTGTGTTCTGCTCAGATGGCATAATCTTGACAGAGGCCTGTTGTGTAGGCTGGAAGTTTTGTTTGGTTTCTGGCAGCCATTTTCTGTTGATTGTCTTCATTATTATTGAGACTAACAAGGCCTCCTGACCTTCTGTAGCACGAGTGTTGAGTAATAGTAGGCGCTGAGTAGTAATCTGATCTTCCAGCTCTTCCATTCTTACTGCTATAAAAACCCTGTGTCTTATAAAGGTTCTGCTTGTATTGTCAGGCTCTGGATTGTATTGTATAAGTGGAAATTCCTTAAGATTCCAAGAGCAGGCTAAGCTATTTCTTACAATTATTTCACTGAATTGCACTTCTGAAATGCTTATAATTGTGCTCTACAGTTGATCTGCTATATTTTTGCACTGTTATAAAGCTTTTTTTATTGTTTCACTGCATTTATGTACTGTTTTAAACTGTTTTAACATTACTTAACTGTAAACTGCTTTTTCATACTGAGGGTTGTATTGTCTGTTTGTGAGTGCTCTCTCCGAACTTTTCTGTGCATTTTTGTCTGTTAAAAGCATTCTCGAGTCTGCTCCTTGATCTGTTTAAAACTTTCATTTAGTGGCTACAGCTAGGAACTGTAATAGTGTGCATTACTATAATTGCTCTTTTTATTTAAATTACTAAATTGTAAACTGCTTTTTCATACTGAGACTTGGATTTTCTCTTTGTGGGTGTTCTTTCTATGCTTTTAAAGTGAGGTTTCTGTGTTCTGCTCAGGTGGCATAATCTTGATAGAGGCCTGTTGTGTAGGCTGGAAGTTTTGTTTGTGTTTCTGGCAGCCATTTTCTGTTGATTGTCTTCATTATTATTGAGACTAACAAGGCCTCCTGACCTTCTGTATCACGAGTGTTGGGTAATAGCAGGGGCTGAGTAGTAATCTGATCTTCCAACTCTTCCATTCTTACTGCTATATAAACCCTGTGTCTTATAAAGGTTCTGCTTGTATTGTCAGGCTCTGGATTGCATTGCATAAGTGGAAATTCCTTAAGATTCCAAGAGCAGGCTAAGTTATTTTTTACAATTATTTCACTGAATTGCACTTCTGAAATGCTTATAATTGTGCTATACAGTTGATCTACTATATTTTTGCATTGTTATAAAGCTTTTTTATTGTTTCACTGCATTTATGTACTGTTTTAAACTGTTTTAACATTACTTAACTGTAAACTGCTTTTCATACTGAGAGTTGTATTGTCTGTTTGTGAGTGCTCTATTCGAACTTTTCTGTGCATTTTTGTCTGTTAAAAGCATTCTCGAGTCTGCTCCTTGATCTGTTTAAAACTTTCATTTAGTGGCTACAGCTAGGAACTGTAATAGTGTGCATTACTATAATTGCTCTTTTATTTAAATTACTAAATTGTAAACTGCTTTTTCATACTGAGACTTGGATTTTCTCTTTGTGGGTGTTCTTTCTATGCTTTTAAAGTGAGGTTTCTGTGTTCTGCTCAGGTGGCATAATCTTGATAGAGGCCTGTTGTGTAGGCTGGAAGTTTTGTTTGTGTTTCTGGCAGCCATTTTCTGTTGATTGTCTTCATTATTATTGAGACTAACAAGGCCTCCTGACCTTCTGTAGCACGAGTGTTGGGTAATAGCAGGGGCTGAGTAGTAATCTGATCTTCCAACTCTTCCATTCTTACTGCTATATAAACCCTGTGTCTTATAAAGGTTCTGCTTGTATTGTCAGGCTCTGGATTGCATTGCATAAGTGGAAATTCCTTAAGATTCCAAGAGCAGGCTAAGTTATTTCTTACAATTATTTCACTGAATTGCACTTCTGAAATGCTTATAATTGTGCTATACAGTTGATCTACTATATTTTTGCACTGTTATAAAGCTTTTTTTATTGTTTCACTGCATTTGTGTACTGTTTTAAACTGTTTTAACATTACTTAACTGTAAACTGCTTTTTCATACTGAGGGTTGTATTGTCTGTTTGTGAGTGCTCTATCTGAACATTTCTGTGCATTTTTGTCTGTTAAAAGCATTCTCGAGTCTGCTCCTTGATCTGTTTAAAACTTTCATTTAGTAGCTACAGCTAGGAACTGTAATAGTGTGCATTACTATAATTGCTCTTTTTATTTAAATTACTAAATTGTAAACTGCTTTTTCATACTGAGACTTGGATTTTCTCTTTGTGGGTGTTCTTTCTATGCTTTTAAAGTGAGGTTTCTGTGTTCTGCTCAGGTGGCATAATCTTGATAGAGGCCTGTTGTGTAGGCTGGAAGTTTTGTTTGTGTTTCTGGCAGCCATTTTCTGTTGATTGTCTTCATTATTATTGAGACTAACAAGGCCTCCTGATCTTCTGTATCACGAGTGTTGGGTAATAGCAGGGGCTGAGTAGTAATCTGATCTTCCAACTCTTCCATTCTTACTGCTATATAAACCCTGTGTCTTATAAAGGTTCTGCTTGTATTGTCAGGCTCTGGATTGCATTGCATAAGTGGAAATTCCTTAAGATTCCAAGAGCAGGCTAAGTTATTTCTTACAATTATTTCACTGAATTGCACTTCTGAAATGCTTATAATTGTGCTATACAGCTGATCTACTATATTTTTGCACTGTTATAAAGCTTTTTTTATTGTTTCACTGCATTTATGTACTGTTTTAAACTGTTTTAACATTACTTAACTGTAAACTGCTTTTTCAGACTGAGGGTTGTATTGTCTGTTTGTGAGTGCTCTCTCCGAACTTTTCTGCGCATTTTTGTCTGTTAAAAGCATTCTCGAGTCTGCTCCTTGATCTGTTTAAAACTTTCATTTAGTGGCTACAGCTAGTTATAATTGTGCTATACAGTTGATCTACTATATTTTTGCACTGTTATAAAGCTTTTCTTTTATTGTTTCACTGCATTTATGTATTGTTTTAAACTGTTTTAACATTACTTAACTGTAAACTGCTTTTTCATACTGAGAGTTGTATTGTCTGTTTGTGAGTGCTCTATTTGAACTTTTCTGTGCATTTTTGTCTGTTAAAAGCATTCTCGAGTCTGCTCCTTGATCTGTTTAAAACTTTCATTTAGTGGCTACAGCTAGGAACTGTAATAGCGTGCATTACTATAATTGCTCTTTTTATTTAAATTACTAAATTGTAAACTGCTTTTTCATACTGAGACTTGGATTTTCTCTTTGTGGGTGTTCTTTCTATGCTTTTAAAGTGAGGTTTCTGTGTTCTGCTCAGGTGGCATAATCTTGATAGAGGCCAGTTGTGTAGGCTGGAAGTTTTGTTTGTGTTTCTGGCAGCCATTTTCTGTTGATTGTCTTCATTATTATTGAGACTAACAAGGCCTCCTGACCTTCTGTATCACGAGTGTTGGGTAATAGCAGGGGCTGAGTAGTAATCTGATCTTCCAACTCTTCCATTCTTACTGCTATATAAACCCTGTGTCTTATAAAGGTTCTGCTTGTATTGTCAGGCTCTGGATTGCATTGCATAAGTGGAAATTCCTTAAGATTCCAAGAGCAGGCTAAGTTATTTCTTACACTTATTTCACTGAATTGCACTTCTGAAATGCTTATAATTGTGCTATACAGTTGATCTACTATATTTTTGCATTGTTATAAAGCTTTTTATTGTTTCACTGCATTTATGTACTGTTTTAAACTGTTTTAACATTACTTAACTGTAAACTGCTTTTTCATACTGAGAGTTGTATTGTCTGTTTGTGAGTGCTCTATTCAAACTTTTCTGTGCATTTTTGTCTGTTAAATGCATTCTCGAGTCTGCTCCTTGGTCTGTTTAAAACTTTCATTTAGTGGCTACAGCTAGGAACTGTAATAGTGTGCATTACTATAATTGCTCTTTTTTATTTAAATTACTAAATTGTAAACTGCTTTTTCATACTGAGACTTGGATTTTCTCTTTGTGGGTGTTCTTTCTATGCTTTTAAAGTGAGGTTTCTGTGTTCTGCTCAGGTGGCATAATCTTGATAGAGGCCTGTTGTGTAGGCTGGAAGTTTTGTTTGTGTTTCTGGCAGCCATTTTCTGTTGATTGTCTTCATTATTATTGAGACTAACAAGGCCTCCTGACCTTCTGTAGCACGAGTGTTGGGTAATAGCAGGGGCTGAGTAGTAATCTGATCTTCCAACTCTTCCATTCTTACTGCTATATAAACCCTGTGTCTTATAAAGGTTCTGCTTCTATTGTCAGGCTCTGGATTGCATTGCATAAGTGGAAATTCCTTAAGATTCCAAGAGCAGGCTAAGTTATTTCTTACAATTATTTCACTGAATTGCACTTCTGAAATGCTTATAATTGTGCTATACAGTTGATCTACTATATTTTTGCACTGTTATAAAGCTTTTTTATTGTTTCACTGCATTTATGTACTGTTTTAAACTGTTTTAACATTACTTAACTGTAAACTGCTTTTTCATACTGAGGGTTGTATTGTCTGTTTGTGAGTGCTCTCTCCAAACTTTTCTGTGCATTTTTGTCTGTTAAAAGCATTCTCGAGTCTGCTCCTTGATCTGTTTAAAACTTTCATTTAGTGGCTACAGCTAGTTATAATTGTGCTATACAGTTGATCTACTATATTTTTGCACTGTTATAAAGCTTTTTTATTGTTTCACTGCATTTATGTACTGTTTTAAACTGTTTTAACATTACTTAACTGTAAACTGCTTTTTCATACTGAGAGTTGTATTGTCTGTCTGTGAGTGCTCTATTTGAACTTTTCTGTGCATTGTTGTCTGTTAAAAGCATTCTCGAGTCTGCTCCTTGATCTGTTTAAAACTTTCATTTAGTGGCTACAGCTAGGAACTGTGATAGTGTGCATTACTGTAATTGCTCATTTTATTTAAATTACTAAATTGTAAACTGCTTTTTCATACTGAGACTTGGATTTTCTCTTTGTGGGTGTTCTTTCTATGCTTTTAAAGTGAGGTTTCTGTGTTCTGCTCAGGTGGCATAATCTTGATAGAGGCCTGTTGTGTAGGCTGGAAGTTTTGTTTGTGTTTCTGGCAGCCATTTTCTGTTGATTGTCTTCATTATTATTGAGACTAACAAGGCCTCCTGACCTTCTGTATCACGAGTGTTGGGTAATAGCAGGGGCTGAGTAGTAATCTGATCTTCCAACTCTTCCATTCTTACTGCTATATAAACCCTGTGTCTTATAAAGGTTCTGCTTGTATTGTCAGGCTCTGGATTGCATTGCATAAGTGGAAATTCCTTAAGATTCCAAGAGCAGGCTAAGTTATTTCTTACAATTATTTCACTGAATTGCACTTCTGAAATACTTATAATTGTGCTATACAGTTGATCTACTATATTTTTGCACTGTTATAAAGCTTTTTTATTGTGTCACTGCATTTATGTACTGTTTTAAACTGTTTTAACATTACTTAACTGTAAACTGCTTTTTCATACTGAGGGTTGTATGGTCTGTTTGTGAGTGCTCTCTCCGAATTTTTGCTGTGCATTTTTGTCTGTTAAAAGCATTCTCGAGTCTGCTCCTTGATTTGTTTAAAACTTTCATTTAGTGGCTACAGCTAGTTATAATTGTGCTATACAGTTGATCTACTATATTTTTGCACTGTTATAAAGCTTTTTTATTGTGTCACTGCATTTATGTACTGTTTTAAACTGTTTTAACATTACTTAACTGTAAACTGCTTTTTCATACTGAGGGTTGTATTGTTTGTTTGTGAGTGCTCTCTCCGAACTTTTCTGTGCATTTTTGTCTGTTAAAAGCATTCTCGAGTCTGCTCCTTGATCTGTTTAAAACTTTCATTTAGTGGCTACAGCTAGTTATAATTGTGCTATACAGTTGATCTACTATATTTTTGCACTGTTATAAAGCTTTTTTATTGTTTCACTGCATTTATGTACTGTTTTAAACTGTTTTAACATTACTTAACTGTAAACTGCTTTTTCATACTGAGAGTTGTATTGTCTGTTTGTGAGTGCTCTATCTGAACTTTTTTGTGCATTTTGTCTGTTAAAAGCATTCTCGAGTCTTCTCATTGATCTGTTTAAAACTTTTGTTTAGTGCCTACAGCTAGGAATTGTAATAGTGTGCATTACTAGAATTGCTCCTTTTATTTAAATTACTAAATTGTAAACTGCTTTTTTATACTGAGACTTGGATTTTCTCTTTGTGGGTGTTCTTTCTATGCTTTTAAAGTGAGGTTTCTGTGTTCTGCTCAGGTGGCATAATCTTGATAGAGGCCTGTTGTGTAGGCTGGAAGTTTTGTTTGTGTTTCTGGCAGCCATTTTCTGTTGATTGTCTTCATTATTATTGAGACTAACAAGGCCTCCTGATCTTCTGTATCACGAGTGTTGGGTAATAGCAGGGGCTGAGTAGTAATCTGATCTTCCAACTCTTCCATTCTTACTGCTATATAAACCCTGTGTCTTATAAAGGTTCTGCTTGTATTGTCAGGCTCTGGATTGCATTGCATAAGTGGAAATTCCTTAAGATTCCAAGAGCAGGCTAAGTTATTTCTTACAATTATTTCACTGAATTGCACTTCTGAAATGCTTATAATTGTGCTATACAGTTGATCTACTATATATTTGCACTGTTATAAAGCTTTTTTATTGTTTCACTGCATTTATGTACTGTTTTAAACTGTTTTAACATTACTTAACTGTAAACTGCATTTTCATACTGAGGGTTGTATTGTCTGTTTGTGAGTGCTCTCTCCAAACTTTTCTGTGCATTTTTGTCTGTTAAAAGCATTCTCGAGTCTGCTCCTTGACCTGTTTAAAACTTTCATTTAGTGGCTACAGCTAGCTATAGTTGTGGTATACAGTTGATCTACTATATTTTTGCACTGTTATAATGCTTTTTTATTGTTTCACTGCATTTATGTACTGTTTTAAACTGTTTTAACATTACTTAACTGTAAACTGCTTTTTCATACTGAGAGTTGTATTGTCTGTTTGTGAGTGCTCTATTCAAACTTTTCTGTGCATTTTTGTCTGTTAAAAGCATTCTCAAGTCTGCTCCTTGATCTGTTTAAAACTTTCATTTAGTGGCTACAGCTAGGAACTGTAATAGTGTGCATTACTATAATTGCTCTTTTTATTTAAATTACTAAATTGTAAACTGCTTTTTCATACTGAGACTTGGATTTTCTCTTTGTGGGTGTTCTTTCTATGCTTTTAAAGTGAGGTTTCTGTGTTCTGCTCAGGTGGCATAATCTTGATAGAGGCCTGTTGTGTAGGCTGGAAGTTTTGTTTGTGTTTCTGGCAGCCATTTTCTGTTGATTGTCTTCATTATTATTGAGACTAACAAGGCCTCCTGACCTTCTGTAGCACGAGTGTTGGGTAATAGCAGGGGCTGAGTAGTAATCTGATCTTCCAACTCTTCCATTCTTACTGCTATATAAACCCTGTGTCTTATAAAGGTTCTGCTTCTATTGTCAGGCTCTGGATTGCATTGCATAAGTGGAAATTCCTTAAGATTCCAAGAGCAGGCTAAGTTATTTCTTACAATTATTTCACTGAATTGCACTTCTGAAATGCTTATAATTGTGCTATACAGTTGATCTACTATACTTCTGCACTGTTATAAAGCTTTTTTTTATTGTTTCACTGCATTTATGTACTGTTTTAAACTGTTTTAACATTACTTAACTGTAAACTGCTTTTTCATACTGAGGGTTGTATTGTCTGTTTGTGAGTGCTCTATCCGAACTTTTCTGTGCATTTTTGTCTGTTAAAAGCATTCTCGAGTCTGCTCCTTGATCTGTTTAAAACTTTCATTTAGTGGCTACAGCTAGTTATAATTGTGCTATACAGTTGATCTACTTTATTTTTGCACTGTTATAAAGCTTTTTTTATTGTTTCACTGCATTTATGTACTGTTTTAAACTGTTTTAACATTACTTAACTGTAAACTGCTTTTTCATACTGAGAGTTGTATTGTCTGTTTGTGAGTGCTCTATTTGAACTTTTCTGTGCATTGTTGTCTGTTAAAAGCATTCTCGAGTCTGCTCCTTGATCTGTTTAAAACTTTCATTTAGTGGCTACAGCTAGGAACTGTGATAGTGTGCATTACTGTAATTGCCCTTTTTATTTAAATTACTAAATTGTAAACTGCTTTTTCATACTGAGACTTGGATTTTCTCTTTGTGTGTGTTCTTTCTATGCTTTTAAAGTGAGGTTTCTGTGTTCTGCTCAGGTGGCATAATCTTGATAGAGGCCTGTTGTGTAGGCTGGAAGTTTTGTTTGTGTTTCTGGCAGCCATTTTCTGTTGATTGTCTTCATTATTATTGAGACTAACAAGGCCTCCTGATCTTCTGTATCACGAGTGTTGGGTAATAGCAGGGGCTGAGTAGTAATCTGATCTTCCAACTCTTCCATTCTTACTGCTATATAAACCCTGTGTCTTATAAAGGTTCTGCTTGTATTGTCAGGCTCTGGATTGCATTGCATAAGTGGAAATTCCTTAAGATTCCAAGAGCAGGCTAAGTTATTTCTTACACTTATTTCACTGAATTGCACTTCTGAAATGCTTATAATTGTGCTATACAGTTGATCTACTATATTTTTGCACTGTTATAAAGCTTTGTTATTGTTTCACTGCATTTATGTACTGTTTTAAACTGTTTTAACATTACTTAACTGTAAACTGCTTTTTCATACTGAGGGTTGTATTGTCTGTTTGTGAGTGCTCTCTCCGAACTTTTCTGTGCATTTTTGTCTGTTAAAAGCATTCTCGAGTCTGCTCCTTGATCTGTTTAAAACTTTCATTAAGTGGCTACAGCTAGTTATAATTGTGCTATACAGTTGATCTACTATATTATTGCACTGTTATAAAGCTTTTTTTATTGTTTCACTGCATTTATGTACTGTTTTAAACTGTTTTAACATTACTTAACTGTAAACTGCTTTTTCATACTGAAAGTTGTATTGTCTGTTTGTGAGTGCTCTATCCGAACTTTTCTGTGCATTTTTGTCTGTTAAAACATTCTCGAGTGTGCTCCTTGATCTGTTTAAAACTTTCATTTAGTGGCTACAGCTAGGAACTGTAATAGTGTGCATTACTATAATTGCTCTTTTTATTTAAATTACTAAATTGTAAACTGCTTTTTCATACTGAGACTTGGATTTTCTCTTTGTGGGTGTTCTTTCTATGCTTTTAAAGTGAGGTTTCTGTGTTCTGCTCAGGTGGCATAATCTTGATAGAGGCCTGTTGTGTAGGCTGGAAGTTTTGTTTGTGTTTCTGGCAGCCATTTTCTGTTGATTGTCTTCATTATTATTGAGACTAACAAGGCCTCCTGACCTTCTGTAGCACGAGTGTTGGGTAATAGCAGGGGCTGAGTAGTAATCTGATCTTCCAACTCTTCCATTCTTACTGCTATATAAACCCTGTGTCTTATAAAGGTTCTGCTTGTATTGTCAGGCTCTGGATTGCATTGCATAAGTGGAAATTCCTTAAGATTCCAAGAGCAGGCTAAGTTATTTCTTACAATTATTTCACTGAATTGCACTTCTGAAATGCTTATAATTGTGCTATACAGTTGATCTACTATATTTTTGCACTGTTATAAAGCTTTTTTATTGTTTCACTGCATTTATGTACTGTTTTAAACTGTTTTAACATTACTTAACTGTAAACTGCTTTTTCATACTGAGGGTTGTATTGTCTGTTTGTGAGTGCTCTCTCCGAACTTTTCTGTGCATTTTTGTCTGTTAAAAGCATTCTCGAGTCTGCTCCTTGATCTGTTTAAAACTTTCATTTAGTGGCTACAGCTAGTTATAATTGTGCTATACAGTTGATCTACTATATTTTTGCACTGTTATAAAGCTTTTTATTGTTTCACTGCATTTATGTACTGTTTTAAACTGTTTTAACATTACTTAACTGTAAACTGCTTTTTCATACTGAAAGTTGTATTGTCTGTTTGTGAGTGCTCTATCCGAACTTTTCTGTGCATTTTGTCTGTTAAAAGCATTCTCGAGTCTGCTCCTTGATCTGTTTAAAACTTTCATTTAGTGGCTACAGCTAGGAACTGTAATAGTGTGCATTACTATAATTGCTCTTTTTATTTAAATTACTAAATTGTAAACTGCTTTTTCATACTGAGACTTGGATTTTCTCTTTGTGGGTGTTCTTTCTATGCTTTTAAAGTGAGGTTTCTGTGTTCTGCTCAGGTGGCATAATCTTGATAGAGGCCTGTTGTGTAGGCTGGAAGTTTTGTTTGTGTTTCTGGCAGCCATTTTCTGTTGATTGTCTTCATTATTATTGAGACTAACAAGGCCTCCTGATCTTCTGTATCACGAGTGTTGGGTAATAGCAGGGGCTGAGTAGTAATCTGATCTTCCAACTCTTCCATTCTTACTGCTATATAAACCCTGTGTCTTATAAAGGTTCTGCTTGTATTGTCAGGCTCTGGATTGCATTGCATAAGTGGAAATTCCTTAAGATTCCAAGAGCAGGCTAAGTTATTTCTTACACTTATTTCATTGAATTGCACTTCTGAAATGCTTATAATTGTGCTATACAGTTGATCTACTATATTTTTGCATTGTTATAAAGCTTTTTATTGTTTCACTGCATTTATGTACTGTTTTAAACTGTTTTAACATTACTTAACTGTAAACTGCTTTTTCATACTGAGAGTTGTATTGTCTGTTTGTGAGTGCTCTATTCGAACTTTTCTGTGCATTTTTGTCTGTTAAAAGCATTCTCGAGTCTGCTCCTTGATCTGTTTAAAACTTTCATTTAGTGGCTACAGCTAGGAACTGTAATAGTGTGCATTACTATAATTGCTCTTTTTATTTAAATTACTAAATTGTAAACTGCTTTTTCATACTGAGACTTGGATTTTCTCTTTGTGGGTGTTCTTTCTATGCTTTTAAAGTGAGGTTTCTGTGTTCTGCTCAGGTGGCATAATCTTGATAGAGGCCTGTTGTGTAGGCTGGAAGTTTTGTTTGTGTTTCTGGCAGCCAATTTCTGTTGATTGTCTTCATTATTATTGAGACTAACAAGGCCTCCTGACCTTCTGTAGCACGAGTGTTGGGTAATAGCAGGGGCTGAGTAGTAATCTGATCTTCCAACTCTTCCATTCTTACTGCTATATAAACCCTGTGTCTTATAAAGGTTCTGCTTCTATTGTCAGGCTCTAGATTGCATTGCATAAGTGGAAATTCCTTAAGATTCCAAGAGCAGGCTAAGTTTTTTCTTACAATTATTTCACTGAATTGCACTTCTGAAATACTTATAATTGTGCTATACAGTTGATCTACTATATTTTTGCACTGTTATAAAGCTTTTTTATTGTGTCACTGCATTTATGTACTGTTTTAAACTGTTTTAACATTACTTAACTGTAAACTGCTTTTTCATACTGAGGGTTGTATGGTCTGTTTGTGAGTGCTCTCTCCGAATTTTTCTATGCATTTTTGTCTGTTAAAAGCATTCTCGAGTCTGCTCCTTGATTTGTTTAAAACTTTCATTTAGTGGCTACAGCTAGTTATAATTGTGCTATACAGTTGATCTACTATATTTTTGCACTGTTATAAAGCTTTTTTTATTGTTTCACTGCATTTGTGTACTGTTTTAAACTGTTTTAACATTACTTAACTGTAAACTGCTTTTTCATACTGAGGGTTGTATTGTCTGTTTGTGAGTGCTCTCTCCGAACTTTTCTGTGCATTTTTGTCTGTTAAAAGCATTCTCGAGTCTGCTCCTTGATCTGTTTAAAACTTTCATTTAGTGGCTACAGCTAGTTATAATTGTGCTATACAGTTGATCTACTATATTTTTGCACTGTTATAAAGCTTTTTTATTGTTTCACTGCATTTATGTACTGTTTTAAACTGTTTTAACATTACTTAACTGTAAACTGCTTTTTCATACTGAGAGTTGTATTGTCTGTTTGTGAGTGCGCTATCCGAACTTTTCTGTGCATTGTTGTCTGTTAAAAGCATTCTCGAGTCTGCTCCTTGATCTGTTTAAAACTTTCATTTAGTGGCTACAGCTAGGAACTGTGATAGTGTGCATTACTGTAATTGCCCTTTTTATTTAAATTACTAAATTGTAAACTGCTTTTTCATACTGAGACTTGGATTTTCTCTTTGTGTGTGTTCTTTCTATGCTTTTAAAGTGAGGTTTCTGTGTTCTGCTCAGGTGGCATAATCTTGATAGAGGCCTGTTGTGTAGGCTGGAAGTTTTGTTTGTGTTTCTGGCAGCCATTTTCTGTTGATTGTCTTCATTATTATTGAGACTAACAAGGCCTCCTGATCTTCTGTATCACGAGTGTTGGGTAATAGCAGGGGCTGAGTAGTAATCTGATCTTCCAACTCTTCCATTCTTACTGCTATATAAACCCTGTGTCTTATAAAGGTTCTGCTTGTATTGTCAGGCTCTGATTGCATTGCATAAGTGGAAATTCCTTAAGATTCCAAGAGCAGGCCAAGTTATTTCTTACACTTATTTCATTGAATTGCACTTCTGAAATGCTTATAATTGTGCTATACAGTTGATCTACTATATTTTTGCACTGTTATAAAGCTTTTTATTGTTTCACTGCATTTATGTACTGTTTTAAACTGTTTTAACATTACTTAACTGTAAACTGCTTTTTCATACTGAGAGTTGTATTGTCTGTTTGTGAGTGCTCTATTCGAACTTTTCTGTGCATTTTTGTCTGTTAAAAGCATTCTCGAGTCTGCTCCTTGATCTGTTTAAAACTTTCATTTAGTGGCTACAGCTAGTTATAATTGTGCTATACAGTTGATCTACTATATTTTTGCACTGTTATAAAGCTTTTTTTTATTGTTTCACTGCATTTATGTACTGTTTTAAACTGTTTTAACATTACTTAACTGTAAACTGCTTTTTCATACTGAGAGTTGTATTGTCTGTTTGTGAGTGCTCTCTCCGAATTTTTGCTGTGCATTTTAGTCTGTTAAAAGCATTCTCGAGTCTGCTGCTTGATTTGTTTAAAACTTTCATTTTGTGGCTACAGCTAGGAACTGTA
>NW_025054487.1:0-8980 GCF_019279795.1 Protopterus annectens
CCCGCTGTTTTTCTGCTTGTAGTGAGTGTCTGCATTGTTTTTAACATATCTAAATTCATGATTCAGAGGGTTGTAATTCCCCTATCTAGAAGGAATTCTGTAGCTGCCTGTTTCCTTGTAGCCGTATCAGCTCGCATTACCTTTTGAAATTATGTCCCGTTTAGTATGAGCTGTAATTTTCAAATAGCTACCCTTCGAGGCAGTTGAATGGATTCTAAAAGATCTAAAATAAGCCGCGCATGATTTATAGGTTTGCCAGATGTTACATTCTGCGTTTCCACTGTTGTGCAAACACATTGCGGAAAAGCCGTATTGACCATCAGCAAGATGCTTTACACACTTATTCTTGCCAAGGTACATGCTCGTGTCACAGCAATCAATTCTGCTGCCTGTGCAGATAAATGATACGGTAAAGATTTTGCTTCTATAACTTCGTATCAGACTACTGCATATCCTACTAGGTTCTGTCCTGCAGGGCCCCTTGTAGCGGCGAGAGCTATCCACTTTAGAGTATGTCACCTCGGCATTATCCAAGGGGACATCCGTGAGGTCTTTTCCTCAGGTAATGTCTTCGCTCAATTATTTGCAGGCAGCTGGCGTGGTAGCCGCCTTTGCAGGAGTTGGGGAGCAGGTAGAAGAGTTTAAGGTCGTACATCGTTCAATTGTCATATGAGGTTGGCTCAACAATATGGTCATGCAGGAGAGATGCCTAGCAGGAGAGAGATATGCTACTTTTTCTTGTAATAAAATAATCGCGACTGCATGAGGTACCCTTAGAGTGAGTGGGTGAAACAAGACTACTGAAGCCGAAGCCTGCACTGCCATTGCTGCCGCGACTACTGCCTGTACACAGTGTGGCAAAGATCGTGCTACTGGGTCTAATTGTGATGAATAGTAAGCTATGGGACGTTGCTTATCCCCATGTTGTTGTGTTAGTACTGATGTCATATAACCCTGCTTGCAATCTACAGTCTGGAAAAAACGTTTATGATAGTTTGGCAATCCCAGAACTAGAGAGGATGCTATCAATTGTTTCAGTTTACAAAAAGCAAATTCTGCCTCTGATGTCCATTGTAACAAATCCTGCGCTGCCATCGGTGTCTTATATATGAGGTCAGTTAAGGGTGCAGATTCCAAGGCATAGTTTGGAATCCAGCTTCGACAGAAATTTGTCGTTCCCAAGAAGGACATCATTTCCTTCTTGGTGGTAGGCTTTGGTGCCTGCAAGATTGCCACTTTTCTGTCCTCATCTAAAGTTCTACCTCCCTTGGATATTACATATCCCAAGTACTTTACCTGTCTTTTCCACAGCTGCAGTTTGTCCTTGTTTACTTTATGTCCCTCAGCAGCTAAGAATCATAGAAGTGCTACGGTATCTTCCCTACAATCCTGCAGGGTGGGGGCCACTAACAAAATGTCATCACCATAAAGTAAGACCTGACTACCCTTTGGTGGATTAAACCTTGCCAAGTTGCTTGACATTTCTTGCGAGAATATTGTAGGGCTTTCACAATATCCTTGTGGCAGTCGCGTGTATGTGTATCTTTTTCCCTGAAATGTGAATGCAAACCAATACTGGCTGTCTGGGTGTATTGGTATTGAAAAGAATGCATTACTGATATCTACCACAGAAAAATACTTATGCTGAGGTTTTAAATCATTTAACAGGGTGTGTGGATCTGGCACTATAGATGCCCTTGGTATTACGGCATCATTTACAGCTTGTAAATCCTGGACCATATGCCACTCTCCATTGGCTTTTTTAACTGGAAATAAAGGTGTATTACACGGGGAATCGGGAGATTCCACTAACACCCCTCCCTTAAGTAATGCTGCTATGATAGGTTTTATTCCTGCCTGTGCATCTTTTCTTAAGGGATACTGTCTCTTTTGTGGTCTAAACGCTGACTTTGGTGTGATACTAACTGGTCCTGCTGTACGGATAAGTCCTACATCTGATTTCCCTGTTGACCAGAGGGTCTCTGGTATACCCCGCAAGGCGTTTTCTTCTTCCGTCAACAGGAGTACCCATCAGCTATCTTCGTGAGACTGCAAATGTACAGCTGGGTTGGCTTGAGTTACCCAATTCAATTTTTGCACTTGTATTCCCTGTCCTGACAACGCCAGTTCTGTTTGTTTTTCCCATCTTGTAACTCTCTCCCCTAGGTCTGCCCACCGTATGTTTTTATTTTTGGTTAAGCTTACATGTGGTAGTTGATTGGATTTATAAAGTGTCAAAAACTCCTGGGGCAGCAAACAGCTGGCTACACTATTTCCCTCTGTGTCCCAGTATAAGTTTCTTAGTACCAATCTGTTTGTACGATGCTTAAATAATTCTTTTTCATACTCATTATCAGGCCCTGGTGTGTTACAAAAATACAAGGTGCAATGCAGCAGGTGCTGTTTATTAATGTCCTGGGAGGGAAACTTACTGATGGCTACATTCATCAGTTCTTTGGTCACAGTCCCTGGACCAGTCGTAACCAGGTCCTGACTGTACCAATAAAAGGTTTCACTCCCTGATTGAACCATAAAGGTGTCAGTTCGTCGCTGCACTTCCATGCCCTGCATAGTTGGAACCACCGCTATGCCAAACAACTGCATAAGATCCCTGCCCAAGAGATTTACTGGGCATTTCGCAGAAACTACAATCTTACTTATTTGTGTTAATCCTGAAACAGGATCTGTTATGGTGATATTGCGGGAGAGGGGCTCCCGGTATAGCTGCCCATTCGCTGCTTTGACCAATATGTAATCAGATGACTCTGAATTGTCTGGTAATTTGGAGGGGTGTATCAGGGTCCGTGATGCCCCTGAATCACACAAAAATTTAACCTCACTGCCTTCTACCAAAAGTGTAACTTCTGGTTTTGTATCTGCCAAATAGAGTTCCAAGCTCAATAAAGCCAAGTCTAGTACTTCATCTTCTTCTGTATCATCATTAATTTCCTGTACTTCCTCTATTTCCCTTTTCACATCCTTGTTTGTCCTTTCTGTACCGGTTTCTTCTAGTGATTCCTGACTATCATATAGTCATTCCTCACCTTCCTTGTCTTCCATTGTAACCTTCTTATTTTTCCTGCAATCCCTTGCTAAATGTCCCTTTTTACCACATTTAAAACATTCTCCCCTTTTCTTACGTCCTTCAAAGTCTTCTGATCGCTGATCAGACTGCTTACCTCCCTGTGTGTTTTTCCTGCCCTTTTTCCCGGGGTGCACTACATAAACTTCTGCTCCGTCTTCTATGGAAAATACCTGAGCCTTCTTTTTCTTTTTGCTATTAAAATGCCTTTCAGCATGTCTAGCATATTCAAGTAGTGAGTGTAATCTGCTCGTTCGATGGTCGACCATGTGTTTTGTAATGAAACTGCTTATAGGTGTACTACTACCTTTTAGAAATGCATTTTTCAGCTGCTGTTCATATGGGGAATCTTGTTTTTGATCTTCAGGAACCTGCATTCCACAGTGGTTGTTAAAACATTCTAACAGTCTAGCAAAATATTGGTCAACTGATTCACCCTCCTGCTGGACACATTGATTAATGCAAGTCCAGTCTGCCCTAGGTTTCCATTTCTCAGAGATGCGGTCTGTAAGTCCCTTCACTCTAGTGTCTAATTCTGCGCTGCTATGTGGGAGGGGTTTTTGTGCAGCGTCACGAGGATTCCAGTTGCCACAAATCATGTACCAATCTGGTCCTACAATCTGTCAAACTTTTTTTATCTCTTCCGCATTTAAGTTATAACTCAGCCTCATTCCTTGTAAATCTTCTGAAAATTTTCTGAAGTTAAGTTTCGGATCGGAATCCCTTCTGTAGCTTTCCGGATATATTCCGGAGTCCAAGGTCTATACACTAGGATAGTTGGAGTCTGATCTTCTTGTCCTGCCTAAGGGTTCGGAACTTCTATGAGTGGGCATATTTCTTCTTCTGCATGTCGTATATCCCCTGCTACCTGCCACAATTCAGAGCTTTCTTCTTGTTTATTTGCCTTTGTTCGGGACCTAGTTCCGATGGGATCCCTAACTTTAGTTAATTTCAGTTTTAAGCTGTCCCTGTCTCCAGTGAGCATAGGATATAATGGGGGTGGATCAACCTGTCCACTCACTCTGTATTCTGGTAAAGGAGGGGGAGGTGGAGGTGCCGATGCCATTACCAAGTTATTGTCTTCCTTATCTAAAAACATTGCCTTCGAATCTTTGTTCTTTTGGTCTCTGCGGTTTGCTTCCTCCAGCCACCTGTGTGCCTGGGGAATTCCTAACTGTCGTTGTTTTTTAACTTGGCCCTTAGAATCAGTTTTGAGTTGTTTGATAAGTTTGATAAGTGAGGATTTTTCTAATTTTCCGTCAAATTCATACTTAATAACCCATTTTGAAAAGTATTTAATATTGTCTGCACGCTGTGACTGCATATATTTTTCATCTTCCGTTAACGGTAGATTTCCGGGTGTCTTTGTACAAATATTACCCATTTTTTTTCCTATTTTTGTTTACTACATAGACTGTACAGAAAATATTATCTAATGCCTTCAAATTTTTACGTGTACCATGGATTTTGTTATAGTCTCTTCAGAAGGACTGTCTAAAGCCTACTGATCTGTTTCACCTGATCTATGACAAGACTGTACCTTTTTCCTATCCCTGACTATAAGAAAATACAATCTGACAGAAACAATACACATCTAATCCCCGATCTTGAAACAGAAAAATTAGATTCACCTTACCTGAGCCCACGTGATTGATCGCTGATTCGGAAAACCCGTCCTTCAGTCGCAGATCAGAAGGTGACTGGCCTCTTTTGACAACAATTCAGTTGGAGGTCTTTATACTGTAGAAGAACCGATTTGGTTTCTTCCCCATACAGTTTCAGCCACCTGGCCGTCTGATCCGTGGTGAAGAGAGGGTTCTGGTCTGAAGGACCAATCTGTTAAAGAAAGCACAAAGATCAATGCATGTAAGGTTCAAGTAAGGCACTCTTTATTACTTGCAGCAAGGAGACAAAGCATGTAGGTACAAGGTTTGTCTGATCTTCCATGATTCAGCATGCTATTCTTATACAGCTCTCTGCATGTTCACAAGAAAATATTGTTAGCTTAACTGCTGACATGGTCAGGAAAGAAGACATTGTTAGATTTATTGCTGACATGGTCAGAAAATTGCTGTCTTGCAAAACATGTTTGAGAAAAACAACCTGGCCTTGGGTTAATTTCAGCCCTCCGTTGTTTCTTACATTATTTCAGCTGTTCAGTTCTTGATATGATACATTTGCCCAGAGTCAAGATACAACCCTGGCCTCAATACATATTCTGCTGACCATGGTAAACTTTCAACCGTCAATTGTTCTCTTATCTAGGTTTCCTGCAGCTGCACATATTTCACACAGAACAAGCAGAATAAATGTATTAATTTCTTTTTTAACCCTAAATGCATCTAAGCTTGCACATTGCAGTTATACATTTTCTTAACATTTCCCCCCTTTTAATACTTTATTCTACCTTCAAAACAAGCATAAACAGTTCTTCTCATAACCATTTCCCAGTTAGGATTTGCAGTTAGAGAGTCATTCACTTTAGGCCTGTGAAGGCATTTTTTCAGTTTTAAGTAATTCCTCGAATTCAGCATCTTGGTATAAAGTTTCTGAAACTGAAATGTCTACTATATTCTTAACTAGTCCTTTCATACAGGGGATGCAGCAACATCCACACACCATCAGTAAGGCTATTCCTACACAGATGGCAATCAGAAAGTTCATCAAGATGCTGCCCCAACACCGAACCATTTTTGGAAAAAGTCCGTCAATGGGTTTGGTCCTGGTTTGGTCATGTCTGACACCTGCTGAATTACTCCAAGATGGTTGTCTATCTCATGTTTGTTGTCAGGAATGTACAAATAGCACTCCTCCTGGATTAAAGTGCACCTCCTTTCTCCGCTAGGGTGAAGTCAAGAGCCTGGCGATTTTGAAGCACCACTGTTCTCATGGCTGTCAGTTCATGGGTTATCAATTCTAGGGCAGAAAAGGTTGCATTACTCATTATTTCAAGAAGTTTAGATAGTTTTCTCAGCTCCCAGATTGATTTCATTGCTCCATATGCTGGTAATATGCCTGCCCACGATATGACGTCATCACCCAGATCCATGTGCGATAGTCCTTTGTCCAGGGCCTAAGTCATGATGGTATTTCCAAGGTGCATTGATTTGTCCCACTGGATTAGCAGGTTTCTTAATTTCTCAGACATTCCGAATTTTTCGTTGAGGTAAAACTGCCGTGTGTCATATGGCTGGAACCAGGTACCCCAAAAAACAGCTACCGGACCAGTTTTCAGGTAGCCATTTATATGCTTTTCTTCCGCATATAAAGTAACAATCTTCTACTTTAGTGGTAACTTTACTATAAACATACACTTGTCCTGCATGAAACATTTTGCTGTCAATTATACACAGTTGTTTGTAGAGAACAGAATCAGGTTTTACTTCCTCAATTGTTCTATATATCAATTCAAAAAACAAATCATAGTTTGTATTGCAATAAGATCCAGTGTTATCAGGTTTAGTGTAGCATCTATAAGGAACCGTTATATTGCAATAGCTCCATCCTACCCTAACTGTATCATTCTTATGAAAACACACAGTTCCCTTTTGACAAATAGACAATTGTAATGCTACTTTATCTACTGATGTAACATTTGATGTGTCATGAATTAGGTTTTCCCACGTCTTATTAGCCCCTAGGGGAACTGAAGTTAGCAGTAATCCCCCATATGCTGTTGGTAAAGCTGTGCAGATCCAGCAATTCAAAACATTGAAGGTTTCAGCATACACATATTTGATTGCCTGGTAAGTATTGAAGTTCGGGTGCCACTCTGCATGCTTACTTAGTTCTACTTATGTAGCAGAGAAGAGAAATGGCCATAACAAAAATATTACTGTTATCATGATGGCCAACAGGATGGTCGTGCAATATTTCTGCAGGAATGGTTGCTCCATATTGCCTTTATCTTCTCCATTCTTCCCAAAGGGATGGAAATCAGTCTTCACTCTCTTCCCTAATAGGACCTTCAGCACCAATGGTTGCTTCACTGGGGTTGAGATTAGCCATTTCCTATTGCTCTGACCCCCCTTTGTAGCCAGACTTTGTGCTTAGCGTCCCGGTGGAGAGGTAAGATCTTTACCCAACTCAAAGTCTTTTACTAGTTTGCAGTGTGTCAGGTGGATCCACGAAGCGCGCTCTGTGATCTTAACTGCAGTTGGTGTTGACAGAAGTACCTGGTAGGGACCTTCCCACTTTGGTGATGCCCAGTTTTTTCTCTTCACAATTTTAATCCACACCCAGTCTCCTGGCATCACGTCCGAGGTTTCGGCTTGCTTCTGACCTGAAACAGAATTAAACTGCAACAGATGTTTAGAGCTCAACAACTTTTTCATATATTCAGCTAGTGTAAAATCAGCTTCCTGGTCTGATGACATGAGGGGATTCCACTGGGGTGTGTAATAAGCCCTTCCATACAGCTTTTCAAAAGGAGTCAGTCCTTTTGCTGTAGGGACAGTTCTCATGCTCAACAATGCTAAAGGTAAACAGTATAGCCAGATATTTCCTGTTTCAGCTATCAATTTCCTTAGTTTGCTTTTCAGTATGCCATTATGCCTTTCAACCAGCCCTGCAGACTGTGGATGATATGCACAATGATTTTTGAGAGAAATACCAAAAAACTTACTCAGCTGCTGTATGGTTTGATTTACAAAGTGCCGTTGTCACTATATATTCTCTCCGAATGCCAAACCTAGGAATAATTTCCTTAACAAGTAACTTTGCTAATGTAGCTGCATCCGGATTTTTGGTTGGAAAAGCTTCCACCCACCTGGAGAACATATCTATAATGACAAGGCAGTACTTCTTGTTTTCACATTTGTTTAGTTCTATAAAATCCATACAGATAGTTGGAAAAGGATATGGTGGTGTGGGAAAACTCCCTTGCTTAGGCTTTATTGCCCCTGTGCATGGTGTTTGTTACAGATTTTACACTTAAACAAATTTTTAGAATAGTTTGTAAATCCATAATTGTGAACACCTGGTTCACCAGCTGTACCATCCCCTGTTGAGACATGGCACTGCCCATGGCTCAACAATGCCCTAGCGGGAAAAAGTTAGAGGGTAATATTGGTTTCCTCCTTAGAGGTGTACAGCCCTTTTTCGAGGATTGCTCCTCGTTATCCATCGCTGTTTTTCTCTTGCTAGTGAGTGTCTGCATTGTTTTTAACATATCTAAATTCAAGGTTTTAGAGGGGTTTTAATTCCTTATCTAGAAAAATACCTCTGAGCTGCCTGTTTTGCAGCTGCATCAGTCTCGCATTACCTTTTGAAATTATGTCCTGTTGTTTTGTATGAGCTGTACATTTGCAAATAGCTACCCTTTGAGGCAATTGAAATGGATTCTAAGAGATCTAAAATAAGCTGCATAAATTTTTAGGTTTGCCAGTAGATGTTATCATTCCACGTTTTCCACTGTTTGCAAAACATGTACAGTGGAAAAAGCGATTTACTATCAGTGAAGATGTTTACACTTATTCTTTGCTAAGGTCATGCTGTGTCAGAGCAATCAATTCTGCTGCCTGTGCAGATAAAGAGGTAAAGATTTTGCTTCTATACTTCAGTATCAGAGACTACTGCATATCCTACTAGGTTCTGTCCTGCAGGGCCCCTTTGCATGAGCCATCCAGTAGTATGTCACCTCGGGATTATCCAAGGGGACATCTGTGAGGTCTTTCCTAGGTAATTCTTCTGCTTGATTATTTGCAGGCAGCGTGTGGTGTTCCGTCTGCAGGAGTTTGGGGGCAGGGTAGAAGGGTTTAAAGGGCTACATCTTCAATTGTCATATGAGGTTGGCCCTCATGCAGGAGAGATGCCTAGCAGGGAGAGATATGCTACTTTTTTTTGTAATAAAATAATCGCGACTGCATGAGGTACCCTTAGAGTGAGTGGGTGAAAAAG
>NW_025054488.1:0-9064 GCF_019279795.1 Protopterus annectens
AACCTTTTCCTATACAGAGATGAGATGCTGGTGGAAGATGGTATCATTTACAAAGGTCCAAAAGTTGTTCCTTCTTCTTTACAATGTGAATACATTCAGATTTTATATTGTCCACAGGTTCTGATTCTACCAAATAAATGGACAGAAATAGTATTTTGGTCTTCTCTAAAAGACATTGATAAAGTGCTTTCTTCTTGCTCAGTGTGCAACAGTACAAAGCATTTGCAAAAAGAGCCACTTCATCTAAGCCAAATTCTTGAACTATCTTGGTCAACAGTAGCCACTGACATATTTAAGTGGAACAGTCAACATTACTTAGTGTTGGTATACTCTTACTTGCACTGGTTTGAGATCAATTTGCTACCTACCCTAACATCCAGTGTTGTTATTACTAAGATGAAACGTCATTTCTCAGTCCATGGTAGTTCACACAAAGTTATTTCTGACAATGGTTCTAGTTTACCAGTAAATAGTTTCAGAGATTTGCAAAAAAGCAGTGGGACTTTATCCATATTACTTCTTAATGTAAAACACACTTTTGCTTTTTGCGTCTTTACTTTTGGCTAAGTGAGTTAACAACTAGTTACAGTAATTAGAAAAGCCAGCAATGAGGCACACATAGGGGGGATTCAGTAATCCTCCGTGTAAGACTAAGTCTTACTCGGAAACGGCCGCCTAAGAGTAGGACATCAGCGCGCCATGCATATTCATGAGGGTGTGCTGACTCAACTGGAAGGCTAACACGGAACGTGTAAAACTGCAGGGGGCATGTCGGACTGCCGAGCAGTCCAAATATCCACGCCCCTGCAACTATATAAATGTGAAAATGACAAGTGCAATGAGCGAGTCCGCTGAAATGTATACATAGCAAACACTACACATCCCCACATACTAAACCCCTTTGTAATTGTAAAATGTAAACTTTTTATTTATTTATTTTTTTTACAATTCCTGATATAGCTGCCTGTATTTGCACGTTTGCGCGGGTGTGCCCATTGCTTAGCTACAGTTAGCAATTTCGACATCGAAGAGCATAATAAGAAATGTTTATGCAAATTAAGCCACATAGCAATAGCGTAGTGGTAGAGCCTTCGCACAAAGAGGAGGCATTCCCGGTTCTAGTCCCACCACTCCCATCTCTATTTTATGTTTTAAATTAGTATATAAAATAATTCCTGACATATATGAATGAAATTTTAGTAAAAAAGCATTGAAATGGCCTATGTATTAGTGAACAAAATGTATATGTGTGTGTGTGTGTATATATATATATATATATATATATATATATATATATATATATATATAAGAAGGTGAGCAGCATTAAGGATATTGACATATAATTGCCCATAGCTAAGCAGCGTTGTACCCAGCACAATATAGTTGCCCATAGCTAAGCAGCGCTTTACCTAGCACAATATAGTTGCCCTATGGGCAACAGGTTTGCGAGGAGCTGCATACCACGATAACCAGCGCACCGTCGGGCAACGTCGGACAATGTGGAGCAAAGTTGCCTAAACACAGCCACACCCCCTAGCCTGTCTGGAAAGTAGTAAAATAAAAAGCAATGACAAGGCTCGAACCCGGGACACTGTGCACCATAATCAAAGTACTGAACCACTAAGCCATGACAGCTTAGCATAAACATGCACTGTTAACATACACATACTTATAAATGGAAGTCTAACCATTGCTAAGCAGGTTTGCTGTTAGCTGAGAATTTTCAAAAACGGCCAATCACAAATAAGTGTGGGAAATGAGGCATATTTAAGCTCCATAGGCGGGAATACTCACCATAACTGGTTGTAGCTCACATCTGCAGTCAGAATGGCCGGTGCTGGAGAGGGTACTCGCTTTCGAGCGCAAAGGTGGGGCATCGAGGAGTCAAAATACATGGTTTGGTTCCTTGTCCGCCATCATGAGTCAAGACTCCTGCAGGGCCAGTTTCAAGGGAAGGAGTACAAAGTGGAGGCTTGGAACCGGTTAGCTCATGATCTCACCAGTGCCACAGGCATCCCTCGGACTGGTGAGCAGGTCCGTCACCACCATGCAGACCTGAAGAGAGGGCGAGGACCACCTGAACCGATGGATACAGGAGGCCTGTGACATGCAAGATGCCCCACTACTGAGTAGGTAGCCATGGAATGAAGTATGTAAGAAATGCTATTGTAGTCTATATAATGGATAGGTATGTCTCAATATCCCTTCATTTACTTCACAGCTGCAGGTGTCCGTGCTCGAATCGACAAGCCTATGCAGATAGGCTGCCACCAGGCAGGTTAGTAATTATTCTGCATGTATTATTATATAAAATAAGTGAGAGAGCCTGAAAAGAGTGTTGTAACCCACTAATAAAGGTCTAATAAGTCTTGAATAAAGTCTTTACATGATTGTAATATAAAATAAGTGAGAGAGCTGAAAAAGTGTTGTAACCCATCAATAAAGGTATAATAAGTCTGGGAATATAAGTATTCTGCATGCACAAAAATATGAAATGAATGAGAGAGCCACTACAAAAAAGTGTGTAATGTAATTAATAAAGGTATAATTCCTGGACTGTGTCAGTGTCACTTTCTTTGATATGTTGTTGTACCCTTGCATTATGGAAATAGTACAGTTGGGTAGGTCCGTATAAAGTGGATGAAGGGAATGCCAGTAGTTCTTAAGCATATATACAGTCCTCAACTGTTGGTTCATGGCTAGCATGTACAGGTTAATCTGGCACATGAGTAGCTTGTGATTGTGTTCCCCAGAAATGTCAGTGTGCTGCTAGAAATGTAGGGGTCTGTTTAAATGTAGCTGATAATGTCACCTGAAGACAGCCGGATATGTAGATATATGAATATAAATGAAATATATAAATACGTAGCAGTAACATCTGCATCTTGAACAGTTTGTATGTCAGATACACGTCAGGTATATAAGCAACTATCAAAACCCATTTCACAATTTAATGGACACTGCCTAGTGTAATAATACATGTAGGGGATATATACCTGCAGTCAGTAGGAATGTAGAGTAAAGTTATAATTATATACAAGTTATTAATGGGGTGATCTTTTTACACCCTACTTTATGTTCATAAATAATGCCATTCCACACCTAAATGGGTATGTGTAATCTGAAAAACTTTGTTGGGACATATGTCCTATTGGTTTATAAATATCTGCATGTACTTTGATGCATGTGCCCTGTTCACATACCACAATCTTGGTGGCCTGTTGCCACCAATCAACCCTGCATGCTGTTGGAATGTCCACTGTTGTTCTAAATATGCATGTGTTATGCTTGCTGTTCAACTGTTGGAATTCTTGTGTGTTGGGTTAATGGGAATACTACTGCATGCTGTTACAACTAATTTGGAATGCTGTTGTCTGTTACTAACCCATATTGTCATTAAATCCTGCTAAACATAGAATGTATGGGAAGGCCGGTCCCAGAGGACCCTCCTCTCCCACCTCAGCTGGCGATGGCACCTGGCACCAGCATGTCCGGTGCCCAGCCCGGGACCTTCTCCTCTGGTGGCCCTGTGCCACCTTCGGTGGAAGCGCTGCAGGGGATGGGGCTCATCCCCCCCCCCCCGTGCAAGCATGGCCGGAGAGGGCCACCTATCACCCTCCGAACAGTCCAGGCTGTAGTGCGTAGGGAGATCAAGCGTTCAGTCGCTGATTCAATATGCCAGCTCGAGGCATGAGTGGCGCGACTCACGGGTAAGCCTGCCCCTCCTACTCAGCCCCCAGCACAGCTACCCGCTAGGCTGTGAAGGTGCAGTGGTGACTGCCCATGGGTGGGGATCTCAGTTCCACTGTTGCCATCTGTGGGCTCATGGGCTTGCGATATCCAAACATCTGTCCCAGTCAATTGTGTTCACCCACCACATGTCATATTCCGCCCCTGTATGCATCTTGTTTGTCTTGTCTGTTTACCTCCCCAACATACCTCCCCAAGTATACCTACTTCCTCTACCTCACATTCCACTCTCACCTGAAAAAACAAAACAAAAAAAAAAAACGGGCAATCTGTTCCCACCAAAAAGTTACGCCCCGTACATAGCTGCCCATTTCGCACACATGTCCGCTGAACATGTAAACTGATAATTATAATTGGTAGTACAATATACTTTGTTGTCCTCTCCCCTCTCGCAGGGGTGGAAGGTTTCAAATTTCACTCCAAATTTCTAACATATGCACAGCTGCTGCTGGTAAAGAAATGGGCAGCTATGGGCCTTCCCTACACCCGTCCTGCACATCCCGAGCTGGTTTCCCTACTGTCTTTCCCTCTTTGTGCCCCCTTTTTCACCACTTTCCTATCTCCCCATTTTCTTTTATTTCTAAGAAATTATCACGGGGGTTAGCAGAAGTAAACACTTTTAAGCAGTAGTTAGCAGGTGTGCGTGACTGTGTGCTTGTGTGCGCTTAGCTAAGCATTGCTAGGTGTCATGCAAACCCGCTTACAACTGTTTAAAAGTGCCTTAATCACTATGCATGGCAGGGCCCTTTTTCTGCTGAGCAGCAAAATAAAACACCTCTGTCAGTCTCGAACCCCGGACCTTGGACACACTACACTGTATGAAGTACCACTAAGCCACAGTAGACATACAAGTTGGTGCTGTAATAAATATATCATGCATTACAATCAGTGAATGTAAAGGGAAAATAGGAATGCCATAACACAAATCTTATTCTGTGGATCTTTACCAGCAGTTGTTGTGGAATTGCATGACATGACTGTGAAAAGAGAACCAGCCATTCTAGCAGGAAATAATATTACAGTAGCACTTTACAAACCCCACACAGTATCAGAGCAGGATAAACACTGGCATATTTGAATAGGGCAGAGGCCATACTTCCCAACTGTGACTGCTTGTCAGGGATGCCCCTGATTCGTAAACAAATGTTAGCTGTGTCCCTCTGAATCCCTCTGAAAAGTACTGATGTTAGGCAGAAAAGTGGGGAATTACACATAATGAATAATGTCAATAAGAGTAGACACTGCTTGCACGTCAGAAAAGGTGTATTAATACATATGCTCTGATTCTCTCACAGCCTCAACTTAATGTCTGTAATATATTACAGGTGTACACAACTTATATGTACCTTTCCCCGAGGCTGTTCAAATATATATACCGAGTGTATCAGAGGCCTGGCAGAGGCAGGAACACACAGGCATATCAGCTTTTCTGCTGTTACACACTCTGCGAATAGCTTTGGAAGGAGTCCCACAAGCATACCCTTATGTAGGAGTACAACACAGAAATATCAAAGGATGTAGCCATGTACTGGTAGCAACCAACTGTGACAATGCCATTGTTCCAGTGCTGAAAAGACCAGTGTGGTGCACAGACAAAGAATAATAGGCTAACCTCTGGCTACCATCTGGATATGTCCACAGGTGGGAGCTACACAGACTACTTGCCTTGATAGACTAACAGGTACACAGCAACCCTGTATGTTCAGCAAGATAAATATCACACAATAATAAATAATGCTCTCTGTACTTCTGAACCCCTACCCAAAGAACAATATACCTGTGTATTCAGGTTCCACCAAGGATGTAGGTAGGCATACTCAATACTGAAATTTGTCCAGTTGTCTTGAGCAGCCTGCTAATGTCAACACAAAAAAAAACACAAACTATTCAGAAGTGAGTAAATTAATATTTACAGTATAGAAGTTCACAAACAGTTCATGTGCCAGAAGAATACATCGCGATAACTACTTTTGTATGGAAGTTAATTGTCCAATTAGAAAAGAAAGTACATACTCCCATGTATCTTGTGTTAGCATTTGGAGGGGTGAGTAAAATTCTACACTGACAAGTGTGTACTAGAAGCAGCAACATTCAGGTTTGAGTACAAAATGCAAATCACTGGCTACAACCCTAGCTTCAGATACAAGAAGTATACCAACCTTCTGACTGACACAACAGTGTCCACAGCAAACAAGCATGGGCCCCACTTTGGAAAGCTGAAAGGGCTATGCCTATCTAACTTAGCATTTTATAGCAGTGGGCTGCTATGACAGTGAGTACTGCAATTACCACACAGCAGGCTGCATGCAAGTACTAAATGGTGGGCACCAATTGGTGCAGAGGCCATCACATGCACATGTGCAGATACCTAGAAAAGCAGGCTGTACTTGCTGTCCACACATGCAATAATATCATTGCAGCAACAGAGAGAGAGAGAGACAGAGACACAGACAAAGACAAAGAGACAGAAACAGACACAGAAAAAGAAAGCAACATCAACAAACAGAGAAAACCCTAAAAAAAATTATTTCCTTTAAAAGCAGATGGAACAGAGAAATACAAAGGAAAGGTATGTAACATGTATTTGCTGGCATGTAGTAGATGTTTTTGAAGAGTACTCTACATACTGTGAATCATCCGTATGTGGCAGCAGTACGTATCTATATGCATCTGTACATGTGCATAGGGCAAGGGACATACTGCAACTGTTTGTGAAGGGTGTGTGTGTGTGTGTGTGTGTGTGTGTGTAATATATACATATATATATATATTGCTGAAGATTATGATGTGCATTTTTCTATGTAGGTTGTAGTGCGTGGCAAAAAAACAGCATGCAGTGCTGGTATATAACATGTGGTGGTTAAACGCTGTGGGTATGATTTGTCAGTTTTGCAGTGTTGAAACCAGTGAGGCCTACATGTGCATAGGGCAAGGGACATACTGCAACTGTTTGTGAAGGGTGTGTGTGTGTGTGTGTGTGTGTGTGTGTGTGTGTGTGTGTGTGTAATATATACATATATATATATTGCTGAAGATTATGATGTGCATTTTTCTATGTAGGTTGTAGTGCGTGGCAAAAAAACAGCATGCAGTGCTGGTATATAACATGTGGTGGTTAAACGCTGTGGGTATGATTTGTCAGTTTTGCAGTGTTGAAACCAGTGAGGCCTGCTAAAGCTACATGGGCTGAGGACACCTTCAATGCATTCTGCACAACACTGTGCAATATTACATAACTGTATATCTCACAACTGTCGCATAATTTATATTCCCACCATGAAAAGTGGACTGTACATGTGCCTATATGTACAGCAATGGATGTTTATATGTATGTGTTATATATATATATATATATATTAGAGAGAGAAAGAGAGAGACATGGGGCATACTTACTGCGACAGGTGCCTGGTGACCAAGGTATGGACTGAAGCTCAGTGTTGACACTGCAGTGGCATCCCTACTTGCCAAAACACTGTACCCATTAACTACCACATAGGTGGTAGTCTACCTAATACCGAAGGTGTGATAAGGGAACATGGGACACAGGTGGACAGTAGCCTCCCCTTTGATAATCACAGTGCCATATTAGTCATGTAATCTGTCTACGTGGTACACATCATCACGAAAGGTGTGTCATCTAGGGAAATATAGGTCAGTGTTCCCCTCTACTCATCACACTTAAAATCCATTACAGAGTACAATGCCCCATGTGGTATGTACCTCACATGACAACTACAGCAACTGGAAAGGCCACAGACATACCTCACAAAGAGTAATACCAGCCTCAAACAGAAGCTCTATGCAGACTGACTCACAAAACCACAGCTAGACTGTGTTGCATACCGCCTAACCAGAGGTCACCTCTGCCTAACATACAGAGCTATGTCACACCCATAGCTGTTGGACATCCTCCACGTAAACATATTACAATCCCTCTGAGACACATGCTCTAGGGCCCTAAACCTTGTCAGCTCACTAAACAGCACATGCTGGAGGGATAGATTCCTATCTCAGAGACATGCCATACTCTGGAACAAACCACCTATCAATAGCAAACAAAGCTCCTCATTAGCAGTTGTCATAAATACTCCTGATGATTGGTTGGGAGATGGGAATACACCCAGGAATCACCTCTGTGCTCTGGTTGACAGGGGCAAGTGAAATTAAATTACATGTGTGTCAAAGGCCAGGGTAGCGTATGGCTAGCTGCTGTAGGCCCTAGGGCCAATAGCATATACCTACCTATGACACGATGCACACACACATGCACTTAGTGCAATAATTGCTATGTAACATTGCCTGAGTGTGATGGTGAATGTGTGCAAGGTCTGTAAAGGTGTGATAGCTTAGTGTGAAATTGTTTCTGTCATGGTAGTTTGTGTCCTAGCTGTGATCCCAGCAAAAGATGTGTATGCTATTGCTAGGCAGAAAAAGTAGTATGGCATACGGTGTGACGTAGTCCCTTGTTGTCGACTGTGGTGTCCCACTGTAGGCTAAAGCAATACATGTATGCTTAGTGAGTGGTACTGCTGGTGAATCCAACTCCCATATGAACTGTAGTACTACCTGAAGCAGTAGGCCTAAACAGTACAGTATGGTGTATGCTCACATTGCTTGGAAACACTGTTTTGTGTGTTCCATGTAGTCCTCATAGATTACATACCTCAGGCATAAGGTTTTGTAAGTAGTGACACACAGTACTGTATGGTACACATGTAAAGCTCATCTGGGCTGGCATACATTTGTGTGTTGTATGTATGTCTGATGTGTGTGTAATTATGCCTGTACCTTGCCCTCAATCATATGTGTGTTACAGGGTATACTGTATCTAGCAACATGTATAGTCAGTACAGCAGTATGCCACCTATATTAACAACTGTGCACATATGTTAGGCAGTGGTTTGACATCAACACAAGGGTGGTATACTGGTAATACTGAACTGTACTTTACATTCATTGCAATGGATGACATCTTTCTTTATGCATTAGTTGATATATACCTCCTGTGGCTAGGTGGTGCATTGTGTCACATACAGTGTGCCATGTACTGGTGTATAGTCTTACATACTGGCTTCTCTTTCTGCTGTGCAGAACATGGTTTGATATATGGGCGTGCCAGGCACTGTCAGCCAGTTGTGGCCTGAACCAATATGTGTTTTTGAAGTGTATCCTCTGACAGCCAACGGATGCTATATATGGTAGTTAACTGATATCTGTACAGAATTGTGTGCCACATGACTTGCTCACACATATTAATGGTCTTCCAATCCCAAATGATCCGTGTTATACAGCTGCAGAGGAAAAAATACACAGC
>NW_025054489.1:0-8006 GCF_019279795.1 Protopterus annectens
CGTTTTTTAAAACTGACACCTGCTGGAACAGTTTAGCTTTACACATTTCATTATACAAGACGTAGCAACCCGGAACATTTTCACCCAGGATTCATTATGACTGAAAACCCGTAATAGTTTACATTGTATGTTTCAATTACTTAACACTGCAACCTGGAAAAGTTTAGCACAGGTTTCATTATATTAAGACTGCAACTTGGAACAGTTTAGCCCAGGCTTCATTATAACACTGACATCTGGAATAGTTTAGCACAGGTTTCATTATACCACTGACACCTGGAACAGTTTAGCACATGTTTCATTATAAGACTGCAACCTGGAACAGTTTAGCCAAGGCTTCATTATAACGCTGAAACCTGGAATAGTTTAGCACAGGCTTCATTATAAGACTGCAACCTGGAATAGTTTAGCACAGGTTTCATTATAAGACTGCAACCTGGAACAGTTTAGCCAAGGCTTCATTATAACACTGAAACCTGGAATAGTTTAGCACAGGATTCATTATAAGACTGCAACCTGGAATAGTTTAGCCTAGGCTTCATTATAATACTGACACCTGGAACAGTTTAGCACAGGTTTCATTATAATACTGCAACCTGGAATAGTTTATCACAGGTTTCATTATAAGACTGGATCCTGGAACACTTTAGCACAGGATTCATTAAAAGATGGAAACCCGGAACGGTTTAGCACAGAATTCATTATAAGACTGACACTTGGCACAGTTTCTCTTTACATTGCGTTTCATTATAAGACTGCAACCTGGAACAGTTTAAGCACAGCGTTTCATTTATAACACCTAAACCTGGAACAGTTTAGCAGTGTATTTCATTATAAAGGACTGAAACCTGAAATAACAGTTTGAATAGCACAGGATTCATTTATAACACTGAAACCTGGGACAGTTTAGCACAGGATTTATTATAAGACTAAAACCTGGGTTAGTTTGCTGGGTTTCCTATTATAAGACTGCAACCTGGAATAGTTTAGCACAGGTTTCATTAGAAGACCAAAACCTGGAATAGTTTAGCACAGATTTCATTAGAAGACTGCAACCTGGAACAGTTTAACACAGGCTTCATTATAACACTGGGAAACCTGGAACAGTTTAGCACAGGATTCATTATAACACTGGGAAAACCTGAAACAGTTTTGCTTACAGCTTTCATTATATTGCATTCCAAAACCTGGAATGACAGTTTAGAAGACAGGTTTCAGCAATTATAAGACTGAAACCTGGAACAGTTTAGCAGAGGTTTCATTATAACTCTGAAACCTGGGACAATTTAGCACAGGATTCATTATAAGACTGCAACCTGGAATAGTTTAAGCACAGGTTTCATTAGAAGACTGCAACCTGGAACAGTTTAGAACAGGCTTTATTATAACTCTGAAACCTGGAATAGTTTAGCACAGGTGATTCATTATATAAACTGACCACAACCTATGGAACAGCGCTTGAAGCACAGGCTTCATTATATGTGCTTTGAAACCAGGAATAGTTTAGCACAGGTTTCATTGCTTAAGACTGCTACCTGGAATAGTTTAGCACAAGGTTTCATTATAATACCGGCTACAGCCTGGAACAGTTTTAGCACACAGCTTTAGGCTTCATTATAACACTGGAAACCTGGAACAGTATAGCACAGGTTTTACTTTATAAGACTGCAACCTGAATATAGTTTAGCACAGGTTCCATTATAAGACTGCAGCCTGGAAACAGTTTTAAGCACAGGCTTCATTATAACTGGACTGGAAACCTGGAATAGTTTAGAGCCCAGGTTTTCATTAGTAAGACTGAAACCTGAAATAGTTTAGCACAGGTTTCACTATTAGAACACCGAAACCTGGAACAGTTTATCAGAGGTTTCATTATAAGACTAAAAACCTGGTCAGTTTAGAAGCTTTACTGCGGTTTCATTATAAGACTGAAACCTGGGACACGTTTAGCTTTACAGGTTTCATTTATAAGGCTGCAGCTGGAATATAGTTTTGCTGGGGTTTCATTGAAGACCGAAACCTAATATTAGTTTAGAGTTTCATTTATAAGACTGAAACCTGGAACAGTTTAGAACAGGATTCATTATAACACACTGGAAGCCTGGGACAGTTTAGGTTTCATTTATAAGACTTCACAAACTGGATTAGTTTTAGCACGGTTTCATTGTTAGAAGACCGAAACCCGGAACAGTTTAGCAGAGGTTTCATTATAAGACTGAAACCTGGAACAATTTAGCACAGGATTCATTATATTTATTTATTTATTTATTTACATTTGTTGACCGGGCTAGTCTAGCTGGATACATGTCCTTTTTATAGAGGCCAGAAAAACAATTAACAGAAGTATCACATTACAATTAGATACAAGAAATTACATTATTATAAAAATGAAACAATACAATATCTAAAGGAAGGAACATGAGAGGAAGAAGAGATTTAGGAACTGAGAGACCTATAGGAATTAATCTGGGTTGGAACATGGGCATAACCAGTGAGACTTAAGTGATTCTCTGAGATTAGTTTTGAATAGGTTATAACATAACCTGAGGTTTTACAGGGAATTCATTGCTGCAATGGAATAGCATAGCACAGCAGCTATGTTTTATGGTTAGTACCTGAATCATTTTGGCAAGGCTACTTAAGTTTTAGCAGGATTTTTGCTCAGAGGGTTTCTCTGGATGATTAATTATTTTGAATGCAGAGTTGGTTTAATTTAAGAAGATTGGGCAACCAACCAGCCAGTTTCATTATTGAGGCAACCTGGAATAGTTTGATAGGGTTTCATTTGATCTTGCAATATGATGTTTAGGTAGTAGAGAGGTTATTAAGCTGCTTGAGGAATATGAAAGGCTCATATAGTATGGAAAGGATAGCACACACATTCATTTAGCATGAGGAGTAAGAAAGTTCTTGATTCTATACATAGAGCCTAGTTTCATTATAAACTGACTTAATGGTTTAGCAAGGCATTTGAATTTAAAATGAAAGTAGGTAGATGATTCAGACTGGATGGCCTCAGTAAAAAGTTAAAAGTGTTCTACTACATCTTGGACCAGTGTTTCTCTTGGAATAGTTTAGGATGGAGGAGGTTCATTAAAACCAGCCCAGAACTTTTTGGGTTAGTCTGATGTTTGTCCTGGAGGTGACAGAAATATTGTTTCTTATCTGGTTATATGGATTTTGTGGGTTTCTAAGCTGCTGAAATTTAACCGGTCATAGATTTGGTTTCATTATGTGCAACTGGTCACAGAGCTTTTATTATAACACTGAAACCTGGAACAGTTTAGCACATGTTTCATTATAATACTGCAACCTGGAATAGTTTAGCACAGGTTTCATTATAAGACTGCAACCTGGAACAGTTTAGCACAGGCTTCATTATAACACTGAAACCTGGAACAGTTTAGCACAGGCTTCAATATAACACTGAAACCTGGAACAGTTTAGCACAGGATTAATTATAACACTGAAACCTGTGACAGTTTAGCACAGCTTTCATTATAAGACCGAAACCTGGAACAGTTTAGCAGAGGTTTCATTATAAGACAGAAACCTGGAATAGTTTAGCAGAGGTTAAGCTTATGGTCAATGGTGACACCTAATAGTTTGGTGTAGGAGACAGGCTCAATGATGGTGCCATTTAAGATTCACAAAAACCTGATTATCAGTGGGTTTCATTATAGACTGGTAACCTGAAAATAGAAGTAACTTGGTTTTATAACACTGAGTATAAGTTTAGTCAGGAACCATTTTCAACTTTGGAAAAAACATTGTTTAGCTGCTTTAGATTCTGGAGACTAGCAGATCAGGGTAGAGTCATTGCATATTGAATACACCTGGAATGAGTTTGAAGATCATTTATGAAAACAGAGAATAGGAGACCAAGTATAGCCCAGAACACCAATGTTGTTTGATAGCAGGTGAGATAGACTATTTTGCCATTGGACTGCTTATGCCTGTCAGTGATAGTCCTTAAACCAGCTTAGCTAGGTTGTCAAGATATAGGGTTTTGTAGTGTGTGTAATCTGATGGTTTAACCAGGCTTCATATAAGAAAAGAGACTGGAGATGTTTGTTTTTGGCAGTTCATTATTGTGTCAACAAAGGAGAGGACAGTGGTTGTACTGTGATGTTGAAGCCAGCTGGGTAATAGACACAGATTATTGATGGAATAGTGTAGGAGTTGTTTGTGAACACAGTTTCATGAAGCTATTGGAGACAATATTGCAGCTATAGTTAGATGTTTCTGTGGAGGAGCCACCTGAAGTGGAATGATGTAGCAATTTTAAATATGGAGGCCTCAGTTATAGATCATTAATCAGGATTGATATATAGGCTAGACATCAGGCAATTTAGGTATTCCGGATGATCGCCCACGGTTTCATTAATAAGACTGCAATATAGGAGGTAGATACTGGTTGTAAGTTAAAGGAAAGGTGTGTCAGCAGGAAGAGTTAAGGAAGAGTAGGTAGATGATTGGCTAGGGACTGGATGGCCTCAGTTTAAAAGTGTTGGCACTACATCGCTTGGCCAGTGACCTTATTCAGGATAAGGTTATTAAAACCAGCCCAGAACTTTTGGGTTAGTCTGAGGTTTTGTCCTGAGGTGACAGAAATATTGCATCTGAGTTATATTGGATTTTGTGGAGTTTCTAAGCTGCTGAAAACGGTCATGGGGAGATTTGGTTGTTCATTTGTGCAAGCCTGGTCACGGAGCTTAATTTTTGTTATAACACTGAAACCTGGGACAGTTTAGCACAGGTTTCATTATAAGACTGCAACCTGGAATAGTTTAGCACAGGTTTCATTATAAGACTGCAACCTGGAACAGTTTAGCACAGGCTTCATTATAACACTGAAACCTGGAACAGTTTAGCACAGGCTTCAATATAACACTGAAACCTGGAACAGTTTAGCACAGGATTCATTATAACACTGAAACCTGGGACAGTTTAGCACAGCTTTCATTATAAGACCGAAACCTGGAACAGTTTAGCAGAGGTTTCATTATAAGACAGAAACCTGGAACAGTTTAGCAGAGGTTTCATTATAACTCTGAAACCATGGACAATTTAGCACAGGTTTCATTATGAGACTGCAACCTGGAATAGTTTAGTACAGGTTTCATTAGAAGACTGCAACCTGGAACAGTTTAGCACAGGCTTCAGTATAACACTGAAACCTGGAATAGTTTAGCACAGGCTTCAATATAACACTGAAACCTGGAATAGTTTAGCACAGGCTTAATTACAACACTGAAACCTGGAACAGTTTAGCACAGGCTTCAATATAACACTGAAACCTGGAACAGTTTAGCACAGGATTCATTATAACACTGAAACCTGGAACAGTTTAGCAAAGGTTTCATTATAAGACTGCAACCTGGAACAGTTTAGCACACATTTCATTATAAGACTGCAACCTGGAACATTTTTGCCCAGGATTCATTATAACACTGAAACCTGGAATTGTTTAGCACAGGTTTCATTATACGACTGCAACCTGGAAAAGTTTAGCACAGGTTTCATTATAAGACTGCAACTTGGAACAGTTTAGCCCAGGCTTCATTATAACACTGACATCTGGAATAGTTTAGCACAGGTTTCATTATAACACTGACACCAGGAGCAGTTTAGCACATGTTTCATTATAAGACTGCAACCTGGAATAGTTTAGCACAGATTTCATTATAAGACTGCAAGCTGAAACAGTTTAGCCCAGACTTCATTATAACACTGAAACCTGGAATAGTTTAGCACAGGCTTCATTATAAAACTGAAACCTGGAACAGTTAAGCACAGGCTTCATTATAACACTGAAACCTGGACAAGGTTAGCACAGGTTTCATTATAAGACTGCAACCTGGAATAGTTTAGCACAGGTTTCATTATAAGACTGCAACCTGAACAGTTTAAAACTTCATTATAACACTGAAACCTGGAATAGTTTAGCACAGGTTTCATTATACAACTGCAACCTGGAACATTTTTTCATTATAAACTGCAACCTGGAACAGTTTAGCCCGGTTTCATTATAAACTGAACCGGAAAGTTTAGCCAGTTATTATCTGAACCAACAGTTAAATTTATTATAAACTGAAACCTGGAATAGTTTAGCACAGGCTTAAAACTGCAACCTGGAACAGTTTAGCACAGGTTTCATTATAAGACTGCAACCTGGAATAGTTTAGCCAGGGTTTTATTATAAACTGACACCTGGAACAGTTTAGCACATTTCATTAAAGACTGCAACCTGGAACAGTTTTTGCCCAGGTTTTATTATAACACTGAAACCTGGAATAGTTTAGCACAGGTTTCATTATAAGACTGCAACCTGGAAAGTTTAGCACAGGTTTCATTATAAGACTGCAACCTGGAAAGTTTAGCCAGGCTTCATTATAACACTGACACCCGGAATAGTTTAGCACAGGTTTCATTTAAAAATGAACCTGGAAAGTTTAGCACAGGGTTTTATTATAAGACTGCAACCTGGAACAGTTTAGCCAGGCTTCATTATAAGACTGAAACCTGGAATAGTTTAGCACAGGTTCATTATAAGACTGAACCTGGAATAGTTTAGCACAGGTTTCATTATAAGACTGAACCTGGAACAGTTTAGCCCAAATTTTATTATAAACCCGAACCTTGAAAAGTTTAGCCCGGTTTTATTATAACTGAACCTGGAACAGTTTAGCACAGGTCATTATAAATGAAACCTGGAACAGTTTAGCACAGGTTTCATTATAAGACTGAACCTGGAAAGTTTAGCACAGGTTTCATTATAAGACTGCAACCTGGAAAGTTTAGCACAGGTTCATTATAAATGAACCTGGAACAGTTTAGCACAGGTTTCATTATAAGACTGCAAAACCCGGAATAGTTTAGCACAGGTTCATTATAAGACTGAAAACCCGGAACAGTTTAGCACAGGTTCATTATAAACTGAAACCTGGAAAGTTTAGCCAGGTTTCATTATAAGACTGCAACCTGGAAATAGTTTAGCACAGGCTTCATTATAACACTGAAAACCTGGGAAAAGTTTAGCACAGGTTTATTATAAGACTAAAACCTGGATAGTTTAGCACAGGTTTTATTATAAACTGAAAACCCGGAAAGTTTAGCACAGGTTTCATTATAAACCCGAAATCTGGAATAGTTTAGCACAGGCTTCATTATAAAACTGAAACCTGGAACAGTTAAGCACAGGCTTCATTATAACACGGAAACCTGGACAAGGTTAGCACAGGTTTCATTATAAGACTGCAACCTGGAATAGTTAAGCACAGGTTTCATTATAAGACTTCGACCCGGAACAGTTTAGCCCGGCTTCATTATAAACCCGAAACCTGGAACAGTTTAGCACAGGCTTCAATATAACACTGAAACTTTGAACAGTTTAGCACAGGTTTCATTATAACACTAAAACCTGGAATAGTTTAGCCCAGGTTTCATTATAAGACTGCAACCTGAAATAGTTTAGCACAGGCTTCATTATAACACTGAAAACCCGGAACAGTTTAGCAAGGTTTATTATAACCTGAAACCTGGAAAGTTTAGCACAGGTTTCATTATAAACTGAAACCTGGAACAGTTTAGCACAGTTTTATTATAAACTGAAAACCCGGAACAGTTTAGCACAGGTTTTATTATAAACTGCAAACCTGGAATAGTTTAGCACAGGTTTCATTATAAGACTGAACCTGGAACAGTTTACACAGGTTTTATTATAAACTGAAACCTGGAATAGTTTAGCCCGCAAAAGGTTTCATTATTTAAAAATGAACCTGGAAAGTTTAGCACAGGTTTCATTATAAGACTGCAACCTGGAACAGTTTACACACTTCATTATAACACTGAAACCTGGAACATTTAGAATTTTTAGCCAAAAGAATTTTTTTTTTTTTTTTTTTTTTTTAAATACTGAACCTGGGAAAAATTTAGCACAGGTTTCATTATAAGACTGAACCTGGAACAGTTTAGCCCAGGTTCATTATAAACTGAACCTGGAA
>NW_025054490.1:0-8764 GCF_019279795.1 Protopterus annectens
TTTGCTAAAGGTTTTTGTGCTCTGGCGTTATCAAAAACTGTTGCTTAGCAGCAGTCTTTTCTAAACTCATACATATTATCGAGTGAAAGTCTTTATATTCAGCTTAGAACTCTGCAATTACTCCTCCTCTTGTTCTGTGAGATTCCCCTTATTCTGTAATACATTAATATTTGTGAGGCTCTCTGAATGCTTCTTGCTACTTCGTAACCATATCTCTCTTATTTTCACCCAATGTCTGAACTCCACTTTAATTTTCCCACTCCCTAGCTGTATTTAAATAAGAAATTTCTATCTTCTCAAATGGGGTTGGGAGGGTGGCCTAATGGTTAAGGTGTTTGCCTTACAAACACAAGGTGCAGTGTTTGAGTTTCACAAGGGATAATTGACTAGGCTTAAAATAGCTCACAAGAGCAGTTACAGTTAGCTTAGTACTAATCTATGAACCTCTATAAACCTAACTCCTGAGTTATTTCCACTCCCTCATTTTTCAACAGATAGGTGGGAAGGCATCAGTGTCTCATTTTGTTTTTATTTTGTTACTCTGCATTTTTATTTTAGTTATTATTGAATGTCAAAACTTTCAGTTAAATGCACATGTTCCTGTGAATTGTAAATTCTGTCTAGCCTAGCCCGGTTTTTATATCTTGGGGAATAATATGTAAATTCCCCCCCAACTCCTACTAGTGAATTGACATCTTCCATGCCAAATATTTTCATAAATTTCTTCAATAATCTACCTTCCTTTGTTATATTTTCCCTTCTTGGCCTTCCAGGCACATCTTCACGGCTACAAATCAAGTTCCAGTCCCTGGCTGTAAGTAATATATTCCCTACTGAAAGCTGATTATTTCTCTCAGAATTTTGTTAAGCTCTATTACAGCACTTTTAGATTGAATGTAAGTACATGCCATTGTAATACTCCTCCCTTGCCAGTAACCCTTTAGCACTGCAGATCTATCATTATTATCTTTTTATCACTGTTGGAGCTCCTTTTGCAATTATAATGCAATCACTCCTATTTTCCTTTGTCCCAGGTATTCCACTGAATAACCATCCTGAAAACTTTTGTTTAGCAAAGTCACATGTTCAGTTCTTTCCAAATGCGTCTCCTGTAGCAAAGCTATTCTAACTCTACATTTTTAATATAGATCACTACTCTTTCCTTTTTGTATATATCTGTGAAACCATTAATATTTAAAGATAATATAGAAAGCATCATTGTAATGAAACATTATTATTCCTTACTTTTATTTGTAACATCTTTTTTTTAAAGTTATCTAGTTCTAGCTTTTGTATTACACACACTAATGTTTTGCATGTTGATCTTTTATATAGTGGTTTCTTACCATATCCATTTATAGGTTCATAGGTTCATACTAGGCTATCTGCCCTAGGGCATTTATAAGCGTAGCCAGAGTTGTGTGGCTTTCACCACCCCTTAGGTTGAAGAATAGTATACCCATTAGTTTGCCGTGCCTCTGTCCGGCAGTGATACAGAGATGATCCCCGGGGTAAACCTACGATCTCCCATCCACTGGTCAAGATTCCTCTTGAACAGAGCCAGCGAGGTGCTCTGTCTCACATGGACCGGGATTCTGTTCCACAGCATAGGGAGTCTCTGGATGATGAATCTGTCCCTCCAGCACGTCCTATTTATATCCGTGTTGAGGTTTAAGTCTCTTGCTCTTGTGGCTCTGGTGGATTTGGATTTTTTGAGGTGGAGCATGTCCATTAATTCCGGGTTGGACATGGCCTTGTATGTCAGGCACAGGTCACCTCTGAGCAGGCGGTATGCACTGAATAGAGCTGGAGTTTCTTCAGTCAGGCAGCATATGGCATATTTTTGAGCCTTTATCCTTTTGGTGAGGAACTTTTGGGGTATTTCCAATTGCTGCAGGTGTCGGGTAAGATACATTCCGAATGGGGCATTGTACTCAATCATTGGTCTGATAAGTGAAGAGTACAGGGGAACAATGACCTCCTTGATCTGGATGTGAATCCTTCATAATCAGGTGGGCAATGTAGAAGGTCCTCCTAACCACTTTGGCAATGTGAGTGTCAAAAGAAAGGTTACTGTCAACTTGGGTCCCCAGGTCCCTGATAACCTCTTATGTGCTTAATGGATTGCCACCTATGTGGTAATTTGGGGTTACCTTGTTTTTACCAAAGGGTATGACTATACATTTTTTGGCGTTTAGCTTAAGGCCATGGCTCTGGCACCAGTTATCCGTTTCTATGAGACCTCTCTGAAGGATATCTGTGTCTGATGGATTTTCAACTATGGCGCCCAGTTTGCAGTCATCTGCAAACTTTGTCAGCCACAATTCTCCTATGTTTGCCTGCACTTCTGAAAAGTAGATGCCGAACAAGAGGGGGCCCAGGACTGAGCCCTGTGGGACACCTCTTGTGACCGTCTTGGAGTTTGACATGGCACCAGCAACTCTAACACTGTGGGTTCTGTCCTTGAGCCAGTTTGCAACCCATCTTGCGACATATGGGTTTACATTTAAGCTGGTGAGCTTTTCTATGATACCCGAGTGGGGTATTGTGTCGAAAGCTTTTGCAAGGTCAAGGTAGGCTGTGTGAACTGCCTTACCCTCATCAATGGCCTTGGTGACTGTTTCCAAAGACCAAGTTCAAGAGGCATGATCTGTCCTTGACAAAACCGAATTGGGTAGGATCCAATGTCTGTGGTGTCCCCTATGTCTTTATTTATGAGTTCCATTATGATCCTCTCCATAGCTTTGCAGACCAGGCTTGTTAAGCTTATGGTAATTACCAGGGTCCGTAGAAGCACCGCCTTTGTGGAGTGGGACCACAGTTGCCGTGCGCCACTCTTTGGAGTGATCCTGTGATAAGGCTAAGATTAAACAGCAGCCTTATGTGTGGGTTTAGTTCCTTATTGACTTCGTGTAGCACACAGCCGGGGACACCATCCGGTCCCATTGATGTTGTGTTTTTAGCTTTAGAGAGAGCAGCTCTCACCTGGGCATTTGAGATGATTGGGAGGCTACACTCTGCTGGGATAGATTTTTGTATCATTTTGGACTAATTCTGAGCATATCTGGGAGTTTCCACCCAGATTTCTAACATAGCTAAAGAAGGCCTTATGATTGTCTTTTGAGTCCTTGGCGATTTTTCTCTCAAAGTTGGCCTTGGATGATTTTATTGAGTGATCGTAGTTTTTTACTAGTATTGATCAGAGATGTCTTCCCTTTTAGGGATTTTGCTCTATCTTGTAGTAGCTTTCTCCTCTTGTTGTAAAGTTTGTTTATGGCTGGGGTCCACCAGATCTGGCGCTTGCCTTTGGTGAAAGGGTCTTGATTTTATTTGGGATTGCTTGATCCATGCAATCCTGGAGGTGCTAAGTAAAGCATTTGTAATGGATTCAGCAGCGTGGGTTGTGGTTTCCAATGGCTCAGGGGCCTTGAAGGATACCACACCAACTCTGGGGTCTTAAGCGAAGTGTGAAGTTGGCTTTTGAGAAGTTCTTCACTGTGGTCTTTTTGTTGGGGGGGGCGGATGTGGATCTCCAGTGAGAATAGTTTATGGTCAGATCTCACCAATGAGGGATATACTTCGGGGTGTGGAGCATTTTGTCCCCATGTTTGTGATGATCAGGTCTAGTATATTTTCACCTCTTGTGGGAATGGTGACAAGTTGTTCCATAGCATTTGAGTTTATGAACTCCAGGAACCTTTGGGCTAGGGTATTGGGGCTTGAGTAATGTTCCCAGTCTATGTTTGGGTAGTTGACGTCACCCAATATGATGGTGTTTGGAGAGACATTTATACTCTCCAGTGTCTTCAGGAAGGCTGTGTCGGGTTCCTGAGTTTGAGAGGGTGGCCTGTAACATGCTACAAACTGTAGAGCAGTTTTGCCTATGGTTAATTGCACCTGAATGGTCTCTGATGCTTCGTGAGTTGCCACCAGCCTGGAGGACTGGGTATCCTTGATGAATATGGATACACCCCCTCCTTTTGTGGTATGGTCCGGGTTTTGGGGGGATTTGAGCCAATGCCACATCTTACAAAACATTGTTTTATTGAAAACCCTGAGACAAAAAAAAAATACATGCCCAATAAATCCCTAAAACCTATTACCTTAATACTGACACACAACACTATGTACTACTACAAATATTGAAGTTTTACTCCCCTAATTAAGTACCCCAGTTATTGACTCTGTAGTTGGAGTGGCCTGTAACAGGAATTTAACCTCACGAACCAATAAGACTTTGTTATTAGGGAAACAAGTCTTTTCATCCCAAGTTCTCTGTAAATTCATCTTTGCTTCATCCACGTTTTATTTCAGCAAGATTTTTTCAGAGGATCAGGGCTAGGCACTGGACCAGTTTCTGCAGGAGAGGGGACAGAAGACCATATGGATTTCTCAAGTTGCAGCAATTTCTGCTATATCTAATCTTATACTGTAGCTAGCATACACTGATGTTCTTCGTATTTCATTGTTGCAGTCATCACATTTGGATTATGCCTGCCAGGGTAGCCCTTGGCAGGCCCTAATACCCAATACCAGAGGCTTAGTATTCCTGCGTCGGTTGCTGTCGCTTCAGGACTGATGTCAGGTCATCAGTAGTATAAAGTAAGGCAGCCAATACCATTTCATCAGTCTTTCTTGCCGAGGAGGCCGAAGCAGAAGCAGTTCGTATGAGTGACGGTCGGCTGCTACCCGAGTCTTCTGAATTCAAGCTGAAGTCTTCTAAAAGCTAAGAAACCCCATTGCGGATCCTTTTTTTTGCTCTAACCGATGTCAGAAAAAGTTAACAATTGTCTCACCTGTGGAAAGCAAATACCACACCAAGACTTTTATTCTTATTGCGTCACTTGCTTAGGCCCAGACCACGACGTCCCTCACTGTCGCTTTTCTGCTTTAATGCCAGAACTATACGATGTTAAGTGAGTGTTTCACTGTTGCAGTCATTACACTTGGGTTATCCTGCTGGCAGGCAGCAATCGACCCGAGTTCCAAAGTCTTCGTCCGGCGTCGCCGCTGTCGCCCTCTTCCCAGACGTCAGTGCGCCAAGGGTATAAAAGTTGCAACCGACGCCATTTTCTTCAGTCTTTCTTGCCGCGCGGTGCCCGAAGCAAAAGCAGTTTGCAAGTGCCAGTCGGCCGATTCCTGAAATTTTCAAAATTGAGTTTCAGAACCGTAGTCTTCAATAAAGCTAAGTACCCCGTTGGGGAAAGCTTTTCTTGCTCCAGACCGATGTCAGTAAAAGTTAATAATTGTATTTCTTGTGGGAAGCCAGTACCTCATAAGGACTTTCACTCTTACTGTATTCCTTGCCTAGGCCTGACTTAATGCACGTACGTGTTACTAGTTGTCGGTTTTGTGCTAGATTCAATAAATGAACTATTAAACGTCGGTTTGATTTTGCTTTACATTATTTTGGCCGAAGGTTTAATTACATAATGCCGTTGAAACAACCGATGACCGAAATTTATAAAAAAATGCAAAGACAAAGAAAAGGACAGGCATCCGAGGTCCAAAACCAACGACAAAGCCTCTTCTAGGCCAGTCGCCGGTTCTCAGTGAGGCGCTTTCGCAGACCCTGACACCCACTACCTCAGAGCCACAGGCCATAACTGACAGCCACGTGGAGACACCGAGGCCTGTGGAAACTCAAGGTATTGGGCCTACGGAAATTATACCTTCAGATGGGTCCGGAGCCGTTGAGCAGGCATCGCCTTCTGAGGGTGTTTTCAGACCTTCACAGCTTACAATTAAGCCCACTACAGGAGCAAAGTCAAAAACACCATTAAAGACAAGGAAACAAGTACAGCATTCTCCAGAACAGTCATCCATGCCAAAGAAACAGATGCTTAAAATGGCCGAAGACCTAATTACTTTAATCAGGGGTTCCCATCCCCCTCCTGACAAAAGGCCTAGGCAAGACACTGATTATGACTCCTCTGGCCAGGTTTCCATTTCGTCTGATTCCTCTTCTGATCAGGGATATTCTCTCCCTCCCTATGAGGACTCTAATGCAGAAGAGTCCATACCTTCAGCCTCTCCACCTGAGGATTATTCTTTTGGTGAAACCCTGCACACCATGAGGGAGCATTTCCATTGGGAGAGCCAGGATTATTCTGAATCCAAGAAAAGGCTCAGAGACTTCCTTTTATTGCCTCAACACAGGCCCCTGGCTATCCCCCATGTGCTTGATATTGTTGATGATGTTTTTTCTGAATCCAGTCTGTCTCCTGATTCTTTACGCCCTGCACCAGTCAAGCCAGACAGGTACTACAGAGTCCCTGACTCTCATAAATTTCTTTACAAAAACCCCGCTGCAGACCCAGAAACTATTTCCCAGGGTCCTAAAGGGGTTAAGGCTTCCACTGCTAAAAATCCTGTCCCCTCGGATAGGGATTCCAGAGCTCTGGACAGATGGGGGAAAAAGTTTACACTTCTGCTACTTTAGCTGTAAGAACTTTAAACTGTCAGTTTCACATGCTTAAATACCAACAGTACCTCATGTCATTGTTAAAGCAGAAAATGGTTTCAAATACAGAAGGTCCTGACAGTAAGGAAATGCAGGATTTATTGCATGCAGTTGAACAAGTGGGAAAGCATACTCTGCAATGTGGTTTTGATTCATTAGAGGCTTCTTGTAGAGCACAGTTACAAAGCTCTTGGTTGAAAGAACAAAGTTTACCTGTGACCATGTTAAAGTAAAATTATTGGATGCTCCATTACAACATGATACTTTGTTTGGTGTAAAGGCAGAAGAGGTGTTAAAGAAAATGGAGGATAAAGCAAGTCAATGCAGACAGTGAAAGATTTCTTACAGGTTCAACCACCCAGATTTGTGCAGCAGAAACTGGCCTTCAAAAAAATGGTCCTTTCCAGTGTCAGACAGGCCACAAAGAGGCAGATACAGACGCCCAAGAGGCAGATCGCAGCCCCAAGGCTCCTACAGACCAAAGCAATGGGGTGCTTCAGTCCCCAAAGGAGGGGAAGACAAATCACAACCTTATAGGAAACAGTCCCAATTATTTCTCTCTGCAAATGCCAAGCACTTACCTCTTGACAGCGCCCCCTAGGGGGGAAGCTAGCACTTTTCTCAAAAAATTGGCACATGATCACCCAGGACCAATGGGTGCTGAATATTGTTTCTCAGGGTTGCAGGTTCCACTTCCAAAACCAGAAGGTATGCCAGACCTGCCACAAAACCAATGGGCAGAGGCACAAAAACAGATTGCTGCTCTTATGGACATGGGAGCTGTCCAAAAAGTTCCACAGCAAGAACAGGGACAAGGATTTTACTCAAGACTTTTCTTAGTACCCAGAAAGGACAAAGCCTGGAGACCAATACTGGACCTGTTAATCCTAAATACTTTCCTGGATGTTCCAAAATTCAAATTGTTAACACTACAGCAACTTCTGCCCATGCTGGGCAAGAAGGCTTGGCTAGTTACTTTGGGACATGCAGGTATGCCTCCTTGAGGTCCAATCAGGCAATCTTGCAGAAGATACCTCAGATTCATAGCAGGCTCAATGCATTACCAATTATCTGCACTGCCCTTTGGCTTATCTACTGTGCCCAGGGTCTTCACAAAATGCCTGGCACCAGTAATTGCATTTTGCAGACAAAAAGGAATTCAAATATATCCCTACTTGGACGACTGCCTTATTCAAGCAGAGAGCAAGGACATTCTTCTAAAGCATCTGGCATTTGTAAAAAGATTGCTAATTTGCCTAGGGTACACAGTAAACAAAAAGAAATCAAAACTAGTGCCCTCTCAAGAGATATTATTCCTGGGTGCAAGCTTAAATACAACTGCTCAGATGGCTTATCTCACGCCAGACAAACAAAGGCAACTGACTCATTATTTTCAAATGGTGGCAACAAAAACCCAGCTCCCTGCAAGAAAAATTCTGCAGGCCCTGGGCTTCATGGCATCCTGCATTCTGCTAATTCCATATGCAAAGCTGCATATGAGGAAACTACAATGGTATCTAAAAAGTGTTTGGATTCAGCATTGTCACAGCATGGAGACGATCATAACTTTAATTCCCTGCCTACAACAAGAGTTTCGATGGTGGGCCCAGGCCTGTCACCAAAACAAGGGACAGCCTTTCACTTTACCCACAGCCAGGCAGACAATAACAACGGATGCATTGAATTATGCCTGGGGAGCACATATGGCCGGAAACTGTATTCAGGGCATGTGGGCCAAGGAACAAATGCATCTTCACATCAATCAAAAAGAGATGCTAGCTGTACAGAATGCCCTGACCGCTTTCAAGGACCTAATACATCCAGGGCAAACTATTAATAAAGACGGACAATACTACCACAGTTATGTTGTACATAAACAAACTAGGGGCACACATTCTCTATCCCTATACAGGACAAGCCATGGACTTTTATGGAACACAGCACTGACCTACATAATATCTGGTAGGCACAGTCTCTGGTGTTCAAAGTAACACTGGCAGTATCTAACCACAGAAATCTCATGGACCCTCACGACGGTGCCAAATCCACAAGTGTGTTCAGAATGATGACGAGAAACACGCCCACATAGATCTTTTGGGTCACCCACTAAATACAGAAATTTTGCACAAGAACTTATCACCTCACATGGAGTGGATGCTCTATCATTCAGCTGGAAAGGCCTGACAGTCTGTGCCTTCCTCCAATGCCTTCTCACCAAGGAAGTACTTAAAAAAAGTCAGACAAGAAAGGCCAAAATGATCCTGATTGCACGCACTGGTAAATCTAAATTTGTCTCAAGGC
>NW_025054491.1:0-9401 GCF_019279795.1 Protopterus annectens
CCAGGTTCAAAAGGCAGGATCTGCCCTTTACAAAGCCGAACTGGGTGGGATCAAGTGTCTGTAGGTCCCCAATGTCTCTGTTTATGAGTTCCATAATGATTCTTTCCTTAGCTTTGCAGACCAGGCTGGTTAAGCTTATGGGGCGGTAGTTACCAGGGTATGTAGAGGTGCCTCCTTTGTGGAGTGGGACCACTGTTGCTGTACGCAAGTGTTCAGCTACATATCCTGTAGTAAGGCTAAGGTTAAATAGCATTTTTATGGGCGGGCTTAGCTCCTCTTGGAGTTCACGTAGCATGCAACCCGGGATACCGTCAGGTCCCATTGATGCTGTGTTTTTAGCTTTGCTGAAGGCAGTTCTCACCTGGACATCTGAGATGACAGGGAGGTTACATTCAGCTGGGATAAGTATTTCTTCTTTTGGGGGTGAGGGAGGGGAGAAATTTGCACTGAACCTGTCTGCCAGAATGTTGGCAATATCTGTGGGTTCAGTGTGTTTTTTGTTATTGTGAACTAGCTCTGAGCATATCTGAGGGCTTCCGCCCATGTTTCTAACATAGCAGAAGAAGGCCTTGTGGTTATCTTTAGTGTCCATAGCAATTTTTCTCTCAAAGTTGGCCTTGGATGTTTTTATGAGAGAACGTAGCTTTCTACTAGTGCTGATTAGAGATGCCTTATCTTTATGGGATTTTGCTTTGTCGTGCAGTAGCTTCCTTCTTTTGTTATACAATTTGTTTATGGCTGGGGTCCACCAGACAGGATGCCTGCCCTTGGTGGAGAGGGTCTTGGTTTTATTTGGGATTGCATGATCCATGCATTCTTGGAGATGTCCGTAGAAAGCATTTGTGAAGGATTCAGCATTGTGGGATGTGGTTTCCACTGGCCCAGTGGGCTTAAAGGATACCAGCTCAGTCTTAAGTAGTGTAAAGTCGGCTTTTGAGAAGTTTTTCACTGTAGTCTTTTGTGTTGGGGTAGAGGTGGGATATGTATATCCAGGGTGATTAGTTTGTGGTCAGATCTCACTAGTGAGGGGTATACTTCCAGTGTGGAGCACTTTGTCCCCATGTTTGTGATGATCAGGTCTAGTATATTATCCCCCCTTGTGGGAGAGGTGACTAGCTGTTCCATTGCATTTGAATTTATGAATTCCAGGAACCTTTGGGCTAGGGTGTTAGGGCTAGAATAATGCAACCCAGTCTATGTTAGGGTAGTTGAAGTCTCCCATTATGATGGTGTTTGGTGAGACATTCATATCCTCCAATGTCTTCAGGAAGGCTGAATGGGGTTCCTGAGATTGGGAGGGTGGTCTGTAACATGCTACCAGTTGTATAGCAGTTTTGCCTATGGTTAGTTGCACCTGGATGGTCTCTGATGCTTCATGTGTTGCCACTAACATGGAGGTGTGTGTGTCCTTGATGAATATGGACACTCCCCCTCCCTTTTTGGCCCGAGTTTTGGGGCTGAAAAGCATGATACGAGGTATAGCCTGGTAGCACTGGGGTGCTCTCAGGAGCCTTGAACCAGGTTTCAGTTACTGCACAGACATCGATGTTCTCCATACTGAGGAGTGCTTCGAGAGCCTGCATCTTGAGATTTAGACTTCTGGTGTTGAGCAGCATTACCCTTAGTTTTTTTCCATTTTTGTTTTCTAAGGAGGTGGGTTTGTCTTTTGAGCCTTGCCTAAAAAAGGCACTATGGGGGTGGCAAGAGCCTTAGCCAATATCCAGAAGCCCAGTGGTGACAGATGCAAGCCGTCCCTTGCGAAGCAGTGTGGCTTGTCCAGCATGTCATCCCTAGCAGACAGACATTGGATCCCCCTAGAATGACACCAGTAATTGAGCCAATTATTAAAGCTGATCATCTTGTCTTTGTATTGTGGCATCATTCTTGGTGAGGGCAAGATGCTTCTCAGCGTCAGGGTCATACCAGCCTGGGCTACATAATCAGAGAGCTCCTCTATGTCTCTTTTCATGTAATCCAGGGAGGTACGTCTCAGGTCATTTATGCCGGCATGGACAATGATGGAGTCATATTTGTACTTGCTTTGGAGTGACCTGAGTGCGTGTGTTATGTGGCGGATCCTAGCTCCCGATAGGCAGCTCACTGTTACCCTCTCCTTGTTCAGCCTGGTAAGCGGAACGTCAGTGTGTCTGACTATAGAGTCACCTATTACTAGTGTATTAGGCATGGTGTTTGGCCTTAAGGGCTGTGATTGTTTGACACACTGATTTATTGAAGTATGTGTTGCATGTGTTATGTTTTGAGGTGGTGGATTTTTGGGTGTCTGCTTTGGGAGCCTGTGTTGTTTTGGTAAGTTTTTTGTTAGAGCCTCCGAGTATGTGTTTGTGTTATTATGTGTTTGGTTTGCAGTTGTGGTTGGTCTATGTGGGACTGGGTTTGCTGTGTGTGTGGTTACCTTCTCCTACTGTCTGGTCTTGCCAGTCCTGAGTTGAGAGAGTTCAGCCTCCAGTTTGGCTATATAGTTGCATCTCTCACATGTATTTGTGTTTGTTGGGAGGAGGAGAGGGTTGTCTGTGTACATGAAACAGTTGTAGCATTGTCTCAAGATTTCCAGATTAACCAGCTGAACCGGAGAGGATGCTAGTAATCTACCACTCGACATGCTAGAATATTATAAGGGAGTGCTGTGCCTTTAAGGGAAGTGGGTACTCACAGGGGTGGTAGGTGGATGTAGTGCTTACTTTAGTTTGAGAGTGCTTACTTAGAAGAGAGGTTTTGAGAACAAGTGCTAGACTTATAATAAAGCGAGCAGACTGATTATTATAAGAGTAGAGCTTTCTTAAGGGAAAATTTGAAGAGCAGACTTGGCGGAGCCAGAAAAAGTTTAACCTTGTTTAACCACAGGAAACTTCAAAACAGCTACAAATGGTCCAAAACAACCAATTACTACAAGCTCTTGTGCTGAGGTCACTCCTTCAGGGACAGATAGGCTGCTCAAGGGTCCCCACTCCCACTGGTGAGCAAAGAAACTTCCTTCTATCCAAGTAAGGCAATGGACAACACAGGAACTACACCACAGCCCAGAATACAGCAAAGCCTGTATACTGGTCTAAACTAGTCGAGGAGAGGCAGGAAAACAAGGATATTTTTTTTGTTTTGAGATAGAAAGCACACAGAAATGCAGGAAACAGTAATAAATCAGTTACACAGGCTAGCACACTTTAGTGGGCAGCCTCAACAGTTAAATTTAACAAACAAACAAACTTTCGACCAATTTTCGACCAAATGTAACTTTAAGTGCAGATAATATATAATGCAACAAACAGCTAAAAAACAGTTTAAGCTTGTTCAAAGTAAGCAAGAGAAGGTATTTTAGGTAAAAAACAGCAAAAAATACTTAAATCAGGAAAGTAGTCACTTTTCTCAGTTCTCTGCTGCTAGGACTACTCTGCAGGACCACGAGGAGCTGTTTCTGAGTAGTATAGCCAGAAAAAAACGCTCAGAGGCGGATTTTAAACAGGGAACTTCAAAAGAGCTAGAAATGGTCCAAAACAACCAATTACTACAAGCTCTTGTACTGAGGTCACTCCTTCAGGGACAAATAGGCTGCTCAAGGCTCCCCACTCCCACTGGTGAGCAAAGAAACTTCCTTCTATCCAAGTAAGGCAATGGACAACACAGGAACTACACCACAGCCCAGAATACAGCAAAGCCTGTATACTGGTCTAAACTAGTCGAGAAAGGTGGGAAACAAGGATTTTTTTTGTTTTTTTGATTTGAGATAGAAAGCACACAGAAATGCAGGAAACAGTAATAAATCAGGCTAGCACACTTTAGTGGGCAGCCTCAACAGTTAAATTTAACAAACAAGCAAACAAACTTTCGACCAATTTTCGACCGAATGTAACTTTAAGTGCAGATAATATAATGCAACAAACAGCTAAAAAAACAGTTTAAGCTTGTTCAAAGTAAGCAAGAGAAGGTATGTTTGCCAGTTTATGTGTGGATAGTTGACACCTATAAGAAAGGTATTAGATTAGATGATTAACTTTTCTAACTGGATGAGGCATTCTTCGTGCTTTAAAGTGAGGTTAAAATGGTGTCTTGTAATTGCTTATAATATGATAATTAATTTTACTGAGTTTAAGTCGGACTTCAGACAGTTCCAGACTTGTATTTTGTGAAAACTGGTGAGAAACAATGGTGTTACAAATAAATATAGGTACTCCCCACATTTGGTAAGTGGATCTGAATGCATGATAGGCATTGTACCCTGGAACTGAGGTGGTGCTATCACTACACTGGAACCAGGTTTCTGTAATTACACAAATGCTGATGTGTTCAAGGCTAAGGAAGGCCTCAGGTTCAGAGAGTTTGTTGTTTATGCTCCAGGCATTTAGCAGTGCTACCTTGATATTACCCAAACTGGAATTTAGGCAAAGTAAACTGTTGAAGTCACCATGAAGAAATGAACGTCCTTGTTGCAATATATTCCAAATTTTATTGACCATAAAAACAAAGGATGAGCGCTTTCACGTGCCACATGCACGCTTCATCAGATCTATCATATATTAATTCTTGCTCACTTTTATAGCTGAATCAATCTTCTAGATTCAACTGATGAAACAATTAAACAATTAGAATAAAACAATCAATTATTTAATGTAGCACATAGACTTAAAGTCCTAGTATGTAGTATTTCAACTCAACATTGTATACGGCTTATTCATAGCCGCGCCTGACATATATTGATCACTCAACGAAACTCAATAAAAATTGCATCTGTGCATACTTATATCAAGCATAGTATATATCTGTTGTAAAAATATATAAAAATATATATATTTCTCATGTATAAACAATATTACAAGAATAGAAATAAAGTTAAAACTAAAATTAAAATGAATCATCAGCAGCTGTTATGCTGCATATGAAATAAACCATATGGATATCCATAAACAATAATGATAAACCTTAATTATTAATATTTATATATAATTAAACAATATAAATTCATGTAGAGACATATAATTAATCTCAAACTAATATACATAAAATATGTTGCTAAAATATAAGACTTTGAATATCTAATTCAAGCTGAAAATATATACATTATATAAAATTAAGCATATAAAACAAAACAATCCCTGTATGAATTCCTAAGTCTATATGCAATATATTTAAAATAGTTATGTAAATAACATATCATGGGCCAAAATTAATGGAATAATGATACAAATTCAAACATTAAGTGTTATATATCATTCAGCAATTGAAATTCATATACTATCAATGAGTATTATTTTCTAGTAAAGGTTTCAATGAAACATAGTGGTTCAAACCTGGTGGTAGATGTGCCCCTGTCCTAAATATCCATTCTAGTTCCAATCTGGCTAGATAATTCAAGTTGTCTCCCAGTCTCAAACTCTGTGTGGCAACTTGTAAGACTCTAAATTTGAAACTATGATCAGTGTGTATGTTAATATGTCTCGCTAGGGCGTTCAACTCATTCTTTTTTCTGATGTCGTAAATATGATTGTAAACCCTTTCCTTAAATTTTCTTTTTGTTAATCCTATGTAGAATGCATCACATTGTAAACATGTTGGCAAATATATCAAATTCATTGTGTCACAGTTAGCAAAGGCTTTGGGTTCAAATTTGAAAAAGCCAGAAGGATAAATCATGTTTATAGGTTTGTATTTCTGTGATATATTGGCACATATTACATCTCCCACAAGGGAAACTACCTTTATTGGATGTATCTATAAGGCAATCGTGTCTTATCTTATTGAGATCACAATTAAATATTAACTTAAGGTTATCACAATTTCTAAACATAAAAGAAGGTTTCTCTCCAACTATATTCCTAATTGAATCTTCCATGGTCAATACATTCCAATGCCTGCTAACAATCTTCTTAAGTTCTATAACATCATTAGTATACTTCATCATATATCTCAACCTATTATTACCATAAGCTCCCTGTTGTCTAAAGCATGGAGTATATTGTCGCTGTTGAGTATTGACAATATGTCCCTTATTGGAGTCTACATGTACTATCGATAACCCTATAATAGTATTCTTAATATCTCTAACCAAACTAGGGGTATAGCCTCTATCTAAAAATAAATGTTCCATGTCATCAGCCTCTTTGTGTAGAGTGACATGGTCTCTGCATAATTTAGTCAATCTAATAAACTGGCTTTTTATAATACCCGAAAACATGTGTCTGGGATGCATGCTGTTGAAGCATAGTAACGTGTTTTTCCAGCATGGTTTCCTATATAACTTGGGTACTAATCTGCAGTCATTGTTGTACTTAAGATTTACATCTAAAAAACTGATATTATCTCCTGAATATTCCGCCGTAAATCTAAGAAATCCTGTGGTGGACTCCATGTAGTTTAAAAAATCTGAAATTCAGAACGAGTGCCTTGCCACACAATAATCACATCATCTACAAATCTCCTGTATAATTGGATTTTATCAAACCATATACTATTAAACAAATGATGCTTCTCCCAAAAATGCATGACTAAATTAGCGTATGTATTAGCACATGGGGTGCCCATGGCGACACCCCATAGCTGTAAATAATATTTCTTATGGAATAAGAAAATGTTGTTATGTAATATCAATTCTAAAAGTTGGCATACTAAAATTTGTCTATTAACGCTAAAGGTGCTCTCACTTGCAATTATTTCTCTAATGGCTTGTATACCATACTCATTCGGTATACAAGTAAATAAATTTCGAACATCAAGTGTCACTAGAAGGGAATTCCTTATCTTAACAGGATCATGTTGTAATTGTTCAATATCATTTAATAACTGGTAAGTGTCTTTCAGTATCGTAGGTATGGTATCCACTAATGGTCTTAATAGTTTCTCTAAGAAAACAGATATATTATATGTGGCCCAACCTCTGCCAGAAACAATAGGATGCATAGGAATAGGAAATGTTTCTTTATGGATCTTCGGCAAACCCTTCAAACATGGGATTAGGGGATTCTCAACATGAAGAAACTCATATATTTCACTACTTATTTGTCTACAAATTAACATGTCATACAAATTCTCGTGAATATTTCTTATTATATCAATCACATCTTCAGCCATCAATGTTTTATAAGTGCTGACATCTTCTAATAATGATTCCATATTGTCTATGTAATCACTGGAGTCTAATAGAACGACCCCCCCCCCCTTATCAGCTTATGTGATAATAATATTTTCGTTTGTTCGAAGAGTTTGTAGAGAAACAAATTCCGTTCTACTTAAATTATAAAACTTATTATTTCTGTTCCCAGTAGAGTAATGCAGATAAAAATCTTTTTCACAAAGATTAACGAAACATTCAACAGCTGGAGGTAATAAAGGTGTAAAAGTACTTTTACGTTTTATAAATTGAGGAAAAGAGGCATTGGTACATTTGTCATCATTGTTCTTGAAATAAACTTTTAACGCTACTTTACGTGCAAAAAGTCTAAGATCATTAAAAGTTTCATTCAGTTTACTGGGCTGAGATGGAGTAAAATTCATGCCCCTATTAAGTAGCGATATATCAGAGTCAGACAAAGTATAACTAGAATGGTTGACAACCAAAGAATTCAATTCCAAAAAGTCTTCTTTTGTCCGTACCTTTCTTGAGAGTGCTTGCGTTTTTTTGGACCTCTGCTGTGTGATCTCCCTCTCACAAACCTGGTTTGTTTGATGGGAAAAGGAGAACATGGTTTCTCGCCCGTAGAATGTTTGTTGGCGGTCCTTCTGATGGTTCCCAGCCTTAATTCATCGCCTGAGGCATGCAGCACTTGTTGATTAGGTGGTGGAGTTCCTAACGAAGTCACGTTGTTGACGTCAATCACATTTTGAGTAGACGACTCAGTGACGACAGCTGAATAGGTATGCCCACGAACTTGACCTGCATCAGCTGTTGATGATGGTATGTTCTCAAAGTCACAATTCTGTATGGGCTCAGTATATTCAGAGTGGGACGAGTTTTGCCCTGGAGTCCTCGGCCAAACAAAGATGTTCCCCATTATAAAATCATTGTGGTCTCTTAAAAGCTTCCGTTGTTTAGTAAGTTGAAGCTTGTCGCTATACATGTTGATCTGAGTCAATATGTTATTTAGCCTCCGAGTACAAAAATCAGATTTAAATCGTTCACAGATGGTCTTGTATAAAGAGTCTATGCGTTTTTGCAATTCTAACTCTAGCGGACCAAAATGCTCCAATAATAGTTTAATATATTTGAAATCAAGGTCTATATTAAGGTCCTGCCACTTTTTAAGCAGGTCGAGATATTGCTGGCCATACGTAGGCATGCATAAAACACGCATGCCCCTTGGTATTACTTTAAAGTGCATACAAGCTTCTAAATGTTTCCTTTGCCAGGAGTAGCGCTGTATTTTATAAAAGTCATTTTCTAGTTCCCTCGTTAAATTATTGAATTCTGTCACATTCTCATTATTACAGTTAACAGCTCTTGTGCCTACCAGCTCAGATAGATTCAGAGTCAATAAAGGATTGTCTTTTTGTGGAAAAAAACTATCAATATTCGTAGGATTAACCCTCGACTCTGGGTTATAATCTAATTCCAAGTTCACCAGTTCCGTCATGTGGAGGTTACGATATAGCAGAAGGTAAAGTATTAATTGAATGATATCACAGACCTCCTGAAGTACTCAACAGCCAAGTGGAAAAGAATGAATTTAGGCAAAGTAAACTGTTGAAGTCACCATGAAGAAATGAACGTCCTTGTTGCAATATATTCCAAATTTTATTGACCATAAAAACAAAGGATTAGCGCTTTCACATGCCACATGCACGCTTCATCAGATCTATCATATATTAATTCTTGCTTGCTTTTATAGCTGAATCAATCTTCTAGATTCAACTGATGAAACAATTAAACAATTAGAATAAAACAATCAATTATTTAATGTAGCACATAGACAGCGACAATATACTCCATGCTTTAGACAACAGGGAGCTTATGGTAATAATAGGTTGAGATATATGATGAAGTATACTAATGATGTTATAGAACTTAAGAAGATTGTTAGCAGGCATTGGAATGTATTGACCATGGAAGATTCAATTAGGAATATAGTTGGAGAGAAACCTTCTTTTATGTTTAGAAATTGTGATAACCTTAAGTTAATATTTAATTGTGATCTCAATAAGATAAGACACGATCGCCTTATAGATACATCCAATAAAGGTAGTTTCCCTTGTGGGAGATGTAATATGTGCCAATATATCACAGAAATACAAACCTATAAACATCCTTCTGGCTTTTTCAAATTTGAACCCAAAGCCTTTGCTACCTGTGACACAATGAATTTGATATATTTGGCAACATGTTTACAATGTGATGCATTCTACATAGGATTAACAAAAGAAAATTTAAGGAAAGGATTTACAATCATATTTACTGACAT
>NW_025054492.1:0-8448 GCF_019279795.1 Protopterus annectens
TACCCAATTATTTCCTAGTAGATTTTTAAATGATTTATCCTTTTTAAAAACTATAAATGGCCTAGCACCTAATTTTTCTACAGTCATGTAGTCCAAACTGTAGGGACCAATTTTTGTTAACAATTTTTACCACACCTAAATTATCTTTATTAAATGTCGTAATGAATGAGAAAGTCTTTTTTCTTTTTCTCCTCTACTTATTGCCCCACCACCTATTACTTGTCCACCATCACAAAATATGGACTGTTGATTTAAGATAGGCTTAAAAATACCACTAACTCTTTTTGTTTGAACTTCTGTATTTACTTTCTCAAATAGATGTTCGGGGTAACCCCTCCTCCTAAACATATCTGCAATGAAATTACTTTCAGCTATAAAATCATTGTCATCAGTTACCATCCTGGCAGCTCTTACCAGCTGCCCTTTTATCACTGATCTTTTCTGTTAAGATGGATGGCAACTGCTATAATCCAGAAAAGATTTCGAAAAATCAGGTTTTCTGTAAATTCTTGATCTTTTTAAATTTTGATTGGTTGAGCATGTGGTTGAATAGTAATAATAAAACCTGCATGGCCCTAAAAATGACATCCATCTTGTATTGGTTGGTGAAAGTGCAAAGAGAAGACCAAGTAGCAGCTTTCAAGATAGATCTAGTATCTATACCCTTGAAAAAAGCACCAGGAGAGTCCAATGCCCTGGAAGAATGAGCAGGAACAGAAGAAGAAAGATGTTGGCCATGAAAACAATAGCAAAAGGAAATGGCTTTAGAAATCTAGGAGGAGATGGTTTTCTTAGATACCAACAAGCTGAATTTCCTGGATTGAAAGGAAACAAAAAGCTGCTAACATTTCCTGAAATGTTTTGTTTTTGATGTTTTGAGACAAGGTAAAAGATGAACCAGTTATTCCAGAGCATGGAAGTGCTAGGGCTAAATGGACTTGAGAATTCGCCATAATGTCTAATGTTCCCCATCCCAGTTATTTGGAATTCTTCCTGGTGTCTAGTGGTCCTTTGACCCACATATTTAGAATTCTCCCTGAAGACTACATGTCCCCTGACCCATGCATTTAATATTCTAGTTGGTGTCTAGTATTCCCACCATCCCCCCCAAATTTAGAGTTCTCCCTTGTGTCTAGTATTCCCCAGCCAAGTACTCCTTTGTGTCTAGTGGTCTCCCAACCCACACATTTAGAGTTGTCTCTGGTGTCTAATTGTCCCCAACCCACATATTTCATATTCTGTCTCTGTTGTCTAGTCATCCCCTCATCCCTTTTCCCATTAGTCTATGGCTGTGTGGAAGCATGGCAGCCAAACCCAGTCACCCTCCACACCATGTGTGAGCATGCACACACACAACCTCACTTAATCCCTATCCACTATCTCCCTGGCAGACACACTCACATATGTAGCCCCTAACATACAGACATGCACACATCCCCTAAAATAAGCCTGACCACTAAACTCCCTAGCTCCTACCCCTACCGCAATGGATGAACATGGTATTTTGTCCGCGTTCACTACTAGGAGCAGCCAGGATTGGCCATGCTAATCTATACAGCATATCGATTGGCACAAATGCCTTACTACAGGCAGTACTGTGGGGAGAGCACATTGCTAATTAGCATATACCTCCCCTCTGGAATGCCTCATTAGCATTTAGCACACAGAAACAGCCCACCATAGTGTAGCTCTTATTTGTGCAAAAGCACTGCAGTGCAACTGTTTCTAAATTTGAAAAAAAATACCACGAGGTATACTTTGAGCCATAAAACAGCACTCTGAATTATAAAGCAATACACTTAGTTTTAAAACACAAGACTGAATTATGAATCAATGCAATGTGTGATAAAACAATGTACTGAATAGTAAAACAGTGGTCTGAGCCATAAACAATAAAGTGAGTTTTAAAACACAATATATACTGTACCATGAAACAATACGATGTGTGATATAGCAATACACTGAGTAATATGACAGTGCTCCATGTCATAAAACAGTATACTGAGTGCTAAAACACTGTACTGAGTCAAAAAAGATTGCACTGATGACAGAACAAATTACTGACTGAAAAATACTGCACTAAGTGATAAAGAAATACACTGAAGAATAAACTGCAGTGAATCACTAAAACATTTCAGAGAATGTCAAAGCCAGTAAGTTATAAAATAACATTCTGAGTTGCAAAACACTGCAGTGAGCCATAAAAAGGGCAGTTATTAACACTACAATAGGGATGATAATAAAACAGAGTGCTGAATCATAAAACATTGCAGTGAATAATAATGCAATACACTACATGATAAAACACAGAAATGAGTGATGAAACAAGACACCAAAAATAGTACATAGTTTCATAGTTTCATAGTATAGTACTAGGCTATCTGCCCTGGGGCATTTGTAAGCCTAGCCATAGTGATAACAGCTTTTGCACCCATGAGAATGGTGTACAAAAATGCTGTTAGAATAAATCTAGAATACTGTGCCTCTGTCTAGTAGTGACACAATGAAGGTCCCCTTATATAATAGAATTAGTTTACTGTGCCCCTGTCTAGCAGTGACCCAGGATGGTGGGTAAATTTTCGATCTCCCATCCACTCATCAAGATTTCTCTTGAAGAGAGTTAGTGAGGGCTCTGCCCCTGTCACGAACTGGGATCCTGTTCCAAAGCATGGGAAGCCTTGGGTTATGAATCTATCCTCCAGCATGTCCTATTCATACTTTGTGCCGAGGTTTAAGTCTTTAGCTCTCGTGGTCACTGATGGATTTGGATTTTTTGAGGTGGAGCATGTCCATCAAATCATGATGGTGCTGGACATGTGGCCTTGCACATCAGGCAGAGATCACCCTGAGCAGGCGGTATGCCACTGAATAGAGCTGAAGTTTCTTTAGTCTGGTGGAATAAGACATATGTTACGTGGTCTCTCCAGCTGTTGCAAGGGTGCCGGGTGAGGTACATACCAAATGGGGCATTGTGCTCAATCATGGGTCTGATGAGGGAGGAATATAAGGGTACAATAACATCCCTTGGATCTGGATGTGAATCCCTTCATGATCATGCAAGGTAGAATGTTTTTCTAACCACTTTGGCAACGTGGGTGTCAAATGAGAAAGTCGCATTACTTGGGTCCCTAGGTCTCTGATTACTTTTCCCCACTCAGTGGGTTGCTGTCTATGTGATCATTTGTGGGTACTTTGTTTTTCCAAAAGGGATGACTATACATTTTTGGCATTTAGTTTAAGGCCGTGACTACGCACCAGTTGTCCGTTCAGTGAGGCCTTTTGTCGGATGTGTGTATCAGCTGGTGTATCGACTATGGCACCTAGTTTGCAGTCATCTGCGAACTTTGTCAGCCACAGCCCTCCCATGTTTGCTTTAACATCTGAGAAATAAATGCCGAACAAGAGGGGTCCCAGGACAGATCCCTGTGGGACACCACTTGTGACTGGCTTTGAGTCTGACATTGCTCCAGCGATTTTAACATATGGGTTCTGTCCTTTAGCCAGTTTGCAACCCATCTAGTGACATAGGGGTTTACTTTTAAGCTGTTTAGCTTATCTATGATGCCTGAGTGGGGTATTGTGTCGAAGGCCTTAGCCAAGTCCAGGTATGCTGTATGGACTGCTTTGCCCTCATCAATGGCTCTAGTGACTGTTTCGAAAAAGTCAACCAGGTTTAAAAGGCAGGATCTGCCCTTCACAAAGCCGAACTGGGTGGGGTCAAGTGTCTGTAGGTCCCCTATGTCTCTGTTTATGAGTTCCATAATGATTCTTTCCATAGATTTGCAGACCAGGCAAGTTAAGCTTATGGGGTGGTAGTTAAGTCAAAGTTAAGTCAAAATTTTTGCATGGAGAGATAAAGCAATACATGTCATGGTATGATTCTACATTGAGTCACTAAACAATACAAGTGATAAAACAACATGCTGAACGATAATAAAACAATACTGCAGTGAGGAGTAAAACAACACAGTGAGTGAAAACTACTCTGCACTGAGGCATAGAATGTTACAATTTGTGATAAAAGAATGCAGTGAGTGATAAAACATTACACTGAGCCATAGAATGCTACTGTCTATGAAAACACAATACAGTGAGTTATAAAACACTGTAGTGAGCCACAAAAGACTGAGAGTGATACAATACCGTGATTTATTGCTAAAACACTGCACTGAGCTATAAAACATTGCAAATGAGTCATATAACACTATAATGAAGTCTGTCTCTGTTGTACAGTGGGGTGGAACCCTGAAAACAGTCAAGACAACTGGGGTTCAGTTAACAGCCCCTTCATGGGAGAGATTAGGCAGGAAGGTGAACAATTGAAGGGGCATGACAATTTGAGGGCAGACTGGGCAGTTCTATTTCTCTGGTAGAGATTGTAGAAACCAATACTCATGCTTTTGGGGAGGGGCAGCACTATCCTTGCAGAACTGAGGGGAAATTTTTACTTTGAATTCATGGTTGTATAAATGCAAAGCAATTCATATTTTCAGAACACAGTTAACTATATCACCTTGTAACTAACGGAGTATGGACAGCAAAAGTATAGAGTTCTTGTAAAACGTTACAGTAAAAAAATATTGAAATAAAGTACCATTTTCCAGAAATGCTAGAACTGCAATGTTGGCACAAGGAAATACTAAGACAGAAATGTATTACTTTTCAAAAATACACAACTTGCATCAAGCTAAAAAAATACAATCTACCAAACTAGTAAAACAAAGTGTTAGTATGTGTTATACCCTCATGGTAACGTACTTATTGATTTATCATACTATAATTAACCATAATGTCATTGATCAACATGCATCCCAGTCCTGGCAATGTCAGCATTTACTCCCAACAAATTCCAACACATGTGAGAGATGCAACCATATAGCCAAACAGGAGGATAAGCTCTCTCAACTCAGTACTGGCATAACCAGTCAGGAGGAGAAGGAAACCACACTCACTACAATTCCAGTCTTACAAAGACCTACCACGACAGCAAACCAAACACATAAACACACAAAAACATACTCGGAGGCTCTAAATAAAAATCTGCCTAAGCAGCAGAGACCTCCAAAGCAGACACCCAAGCAACCGCTACCCCAAAACAAAACACGTGCAACACATAGCTCACAAAGCCAGTGTGCTGAACAGTCACAGCCCTTAAGGCTACACAAAGCACATGTAATAGGTGACTCTATCGTCAGGCACACTGATGTCCCGCTCACCAGGCTGAACAAGGAGAAGGTCACGGTGAGCTGCCTGTCGGGCGCTAGGATCTGCCACATAACACAAGCACTCAGGTCACCCCAAGGTAGGGTACAAATATGACTCAGTCATCAGTCCATGCTGGTGTGAATGACTGAGACGGGGCACTCTCCCTGGACTACATGAAAGCGAGACATGAGAGGAGCTCTATGAGCATGTAGCCCAGGCCGGTATGACCCTGACCTTGAGTAGCATCTAACCCTTTCACCCAAGAATGATGCCACAACATGAAGACAAGATGATCAATTTCAACAATTGGCTTAAGTACTTCGGTGTCATTCAAAGGATCCAATGCCTGTCTGCCTGGGATGAGCATGCTCGACAAGCCACGACAAGCTTCGCTAGGGACGGCTTAAACCTGTCACCCTGGGCTTTCAGATACATTGGCAAAGGCTCTTGCCACCCTCATAGTGCCTTTAGGCAAGGCTCAAAAAGACAAACCCACTCCATAGGTATCACAAGGATAAGAAACCAAGAGTAATGCTACTCAACACCAGAAGTCCTAAAACCTCAAGATGCACGAGACTGAAACACTCCTTAGCATGGAGAACATCAAGTTCTCTGTGCGATAAATCGAAACCTCGGTTCAAGGCTCCCGAGAGCACCGCAGCACTACCAGGTTATACCTCATACCATGTTTTTCGGCCCCAAAATTTGACCGAACCACAAAAGGAGGGGGGAGTATCAATATTCACAAAGATACCCACACCTCCAGGTTGATGGCACAGCAACGGGCATCAGGGACTATCCATGTGCAACTAACAGTGGGTAAAACTGCCTTCCAGTTTATAGCCTGCTACAGACCACCCTCCCAAACCCAGGAACCCCACTCGGCCTTCCTGAGAACACTGGAAAATATGAAGTAGTCTCTCCAAACACCCATTACATTGGGCTTACTTCAACCACCCTAACATAGACTGGGAGCATTACTCTAGCTCCAACACCCTAGCCCAAAGGTTCCTAGAATTTATAAACTCAAATGCTATGGAACAACGTGTTGCCACTCCCACAAGAGGGGAAACCATGCTGGACCTGATCATCACCAACATGGGGACTCTATGCTCCAGACCAGAAGCGTATCCCTCACTGGTAAGATCAGACCATAAACTAATCTCACTAGATATTCACATCCCGACCCCAGCCCCTGCACAGAAAACCACAGTGAAAAACTTCTCTAAAACAAATTTCACACTCCTCAAAACCGAGGTGAAATCCATCGAAGCCCCCGGGCCTGTGGAAAATACGTGCTCCAACCCAGAACTTTATAAACGCATTCTATGAACACCTTCAGGAATGCATGGATCATGCAATCCCAAATAAAACCAAGACCCAATCCTCCGTTGTTAGGCGTCCTGTCTAGTGTAGACCCCAGCCATAAACAAACTATACAATAGAAGGAGGAAGCTACTACATGATAGAGCAAAATCCCAAAAAGGGAAGGCATCTCTGATCAGTATTAAGCTTAAAAAACTACTGGGCACTCATGGAAAATCATCTAAGGCCAGCTTTCCTCAACAAGAAAATTGCACAGGGACACAAAGGATAATCACAAGGCTTTCTTTAGTTATGTTAGGAACCTGGTGGGAATTCCAGAATATGCTCAGAATTAGACCAAAATGACAAAAAAAATACACTGAACCCACAGACATTGCCAACATCCTGAGCTGACAGGTTCAGCTTAAACTCCCCACCAAAAGGGAAAAATATCTATTCCAGCAGAGTGCTACCCCCGACATCTCAGATGCTCAGGTAAGAGCCGCCTCTTCAAAGCAAAAACACAGCATCAATGGAACCAGCCACGGTGTCCCGGCCAAGGCCCTACATGAACTGCAAGAAGAACTAAACCCAAACATAAAACTACTGTTCAATCTCAGCCTTACTACAGGATATAGCCTTACCCAAAGAGTGGCGTACAGCAACAGTAGTCCCTCTCCACAAAGGTGGTGCCTCAATGGATCCTGGAAACTATTGCCCCATAAGCCTGACTAGCTTGGTCTGCAAAAAGCTATGGAAAGGATCATCATGGACCTCATACAATAAAGATATTGGGGACCCACAGACACTGGATCCTACCCAGTTCGGCTTTGTTAAGGGCAGATCCTGCCTCTTAAACCTGGTCAATTTCTTTGAAACAGTCACCAAGGCTGCCATTGACGAGGGGAAGGTGGTCCACACAGCCTACCTGACCTTGCAAAAGCCTTTGATACAATACCCCACTGGCATTATAGATAAGCTCACCAGCTTAAATATAGCCTATAATAACCCCTATGTCACTAGATGGGCTGCAAACTGGCTCAAGGACAGAACCCAGATGGTTAGAATTGCTGGAGCCATGTCAGACTCCAAACCAGTTACAAGTGGCATCCCACAAGGCTCAGTCCTGGGACCTCTTGTTCGGGTATATATTTATCGGAGGTACAGGCTAACACGGAAGGACTGTGGCTGACCAAGTTCTGCAGATGACTGCAAACTGGGCTGCCATAATCAACTCTCCATCCGACACAAGCATCCTAAAAAGGGCCTCATAGAAACAGACAACTGGGGGCAGAGCCATGGCCTCAAGCTAAATTCGCCAAAGTGTATAGTCATCCCCTTTGGTAAAACACAAGTGCCCACAAATTACCACATAGTTGGTAATCCATTGGCACTGGAAGAAGTAATTAGGGACCTGGAAGTACCCAAGTTGATATGCAATCTCTCATTTGACAACCACGTGGGCCAAAGTGGTTAGAAAACATTTTATATAGCCCACCTAATCATGAAGGGATTCACATCTAGATCAGGGGAGGTCATCAGCCTCTTTACTCATCCTCATCAGGCCCATAATTACAAGTACCAATGCCCCTTTTGGGATGTACCTTACCCAGACACCTGCAGCAATTGGAAAGATCCCAAAAGTACCTCACCAAGAGGATCAAAAGTGGCTCAAACAGATGCCATATGCTGCCCGGGTTAAAGAAACTCCAGCTCTACCAGTGGCATACCACCTGCTCCAGAGGCGATCTGTGCCTGACGTATAAAGCCATGTCCAACCCCGAAATTAATGGACATGCTGCACCTCAGAAAATCCAGAAATCCCAGCCGAGCCACGCCGAGAGACTTGAACCCTCAGCACTGAAATAAACAGGACATGCTGGAGGGACAGATTCATATAACCCAGAGGCTCCCTTCACTCTGGAATAAAAAATCCCA